>NW_017306920.1:403269-420708 GCF_000935625.1 Nanorana parkeri | reverse complement strand
AGAGAGAGAGAGACGAGAGAGAGAGAGAGAGAGAGACGAGCGATAGATAGATAGATAGATAGATAGATAGATAGATAGATAGATAGATAGATAGATAGATAGATAGATAGTGTATATATTTTGTCCATTAATGTCCGGCTCACAAAGGAGCAGCCACGGCCTCCATCTCCCTCTTGCTGTCAAAACGCCATTAAAAAAGAGAGCTCGGCTTTGTACGTTGGCGATGACTGAAATGAATCCTATGAAGGGGGGAGACTTCACCCAGAGGTCTGCTTTGGTCTGTGTGTACTGGGAGCAGCTCCAAGTCACCCACATCATAGGCTAGAAAAATTGGGTTTGATTTTGGGGGTTAAAAGGGCACCTTAGCGGTAACCGAACTATGATCTAGCCCTATACATATATTAATATAGTACTATGCATGTACTATAGATACAAAATATCCAAGGCCATCATAGAGATGACACCCAGTATTCCCGGATCTGTACATAAGATGATGGACGTTGCTGCATGGAGGGACGCAGGTTTTACAATCGATACAGGTAGGGGTTCTTTGCGGTAACGGCGACCTTCTGCACTATACAGGAATGCCAAAATCAATATTAGAACATTTTTAAAGCAGAATATCACATTTTTAGCCACATAGACTTCAGTAGAAGCCTGAAAAAGGTGCATATTGTACATTTTTGACAGCCGGGGCATCCTAGTCTTTTGGCCCTTGGGGGGTGCAAGCTACAGGAGATTTGGTGGGGGGCTCTGGATCATCTTCCCGCCCACCTCTGGCTCCAACTCTGACCGGCGTCCCACCCAATGATGTCACTGGTTGTCAGGAGCTGGACGGGATGCCAGCCAGAGCATCCCAGAGCTGGGCAGGGAGATGCAATATTTTCAGCAGCTAATTTTTGCTTTTAGGCAAGAAGTGGCTCAAATACGCTGCAGGAGTACGGCAGAACTGAGGTGAGAAAAAAAAAAGTGAAAAACAGTAGTTTATGTACCAAAACGCAATTGTGTATGACACTTTAGCAAAGTAAATGTCATGTGTTTACTATTTTAAACATTGATGAGCTGTTAGAGCACAAGGTTGACTGAGTGGCCATTAGCCCTGGAAGTCTGGGTATTAATGCCCTAGAGGACTCTGTATACAGTTTGCAGGCTTACTGCCTAGCACCCTTCTGTTTATAGAATGCAGGTGTCTAATGCCGCCTACCACCATTCTGTTGCTAGGATGCGGGCGTCTATTGCCCCCTAGCATCCTTCTGTTGCTAGGCTGCAAGTGGCTATTGCTACCTTGTGTCTTTCTGTTACTAGGATGCAGGCGGCTATTGCTGCATCAAAGGAACCAATAGGCTGCATTAATGCTGCTCACAAACATTACATGCGTACAGCAGTTGCACAACTAAAAACACAGGATCTTGTTGCTAGCACGTTGTAAATTCAGGACGCCTGTGTGCATGAGCTCTTAGAGACGACTGATGTTTTTCAGATCCTTCTCAGTAACCGTTGTGTATACAAGAAACTTCTTCTTGGGGTCTATGCCAGCGGTCGCCAACCAGTGGTTTGCAAGAACATTTTGGTGGTCCCCGGGCCGCTCTGATGCTGTGCAGGCTAGGCCGTCATCTCATATTAGTGGTCCGTGGGATTTAAAATGATGAATTTAGTGGTCCATGAGGTCCGAAAGGTTGGCGACCGCTGGTCTATGCGGTACTGCTCTGCTACTTACATGTTTCCTGATAAAAAAACAGTGATGGGAGAAGAAAAGGAGAAGCAACCTCAATGCCAACAAACCCTTATATATGCAATTAACAGAAATGTCGCAATAGTCATGAAATCAGCCACCAATGGTCGCGTTCTGCCCGGGATCCATATCTCCGTCTCCACCTCTCCGCTCCTCTCTCGTCACCCCCCATCATTTTGGTCTCCGTCGCTCACTCCTGCCTGTCTCGCTCACTAACGCGCTGTATCTCACACCACTGATTGAGCTATTTGCTTGTTGTCAAAACAAAAGAAACCTACCCAGAATCCTTTGCTGATTCTGACATGACGCCCATTATTGTCTGGTCAGGACGTCCTTTTATTCCCTGCAATTGATTAGGACAAGGAGACAAAAAAAAACCTTTCCTGGAGAAGTATTTGTGAAAATAAGCAGTTTCCATGCTTCACCGTCCTCGCAGCGAGTCGCTGTACACCGCATTCCTCCAAACTCTAGCAGAAAGTTGCAATTCTAAATGGCACTTCGCTGTTTTTAGAAAATCGCAATTCAATATTCCATAGGATGGTTACTGACTGTGGGGAACAGCCAAAGACCCTCCCTATGGTCAGTTTAAACCCTTGATATCACAAGACACACATCTCATATATCATAAACTCCTTACACTATGCCGTTTTAACTTCCAGAATCATGATTGTTACTTCACAGTTGAATGTATGAGAGCAGAAACACAAGACACGAGTCGCCAAACACCAAAAGATGCATTTGGCAGAATACACTGTACCACCGGTGACTCTGTAATGTTATTACACAAAGATTTTAGAAAGGTCTTAATTACATCACAGTACTTAGTTAAAGGGCAAAAAACATTCAATATTATCCGTTAATTCCCTGTTCCCTACCTCTCTCCAAATCCTGGTTGAAGTTTGGTGCCAGCTCGATGGACGAGCAGTTCCACCTCATATCGGAGAAAGCTTTAATGCATGTTTTCTTCACCTCTTTAGCTGCCAAGACGATGGTCTGCATCAGCTCTAGGTTACTCCGGCATAGCTGCATCTGCGAGGAGACCAGGCCATCCAGCTGCTTGCAGTGCTGGGTCTGGTTTAGGGCAAGGGACGCTGAAGTCTTTGATAACGCTCTGTATCAGGAGAGAAGAAAACAGAACATCAGACCTTGTACTGCGGCACATGTGATCTCATCTCTTGGCATCCTCTGTTCAGCATAGTTGTCCCATTAAGAGAAGCCCTTGGTTTATCTGGTCAAAGTGTAAATATGGAACTAGAACGGTTTTCTTGAAGGAGGTAAGGCTACACCAACACAGGGAGAACATACAACATGCATATAGTGTTGTAGTGGGATTTAAAATACAGATCGGGGTGTTGCATTCCTAGAATGTCACTGTGCAGCTGTAACGAGGGTTGTAGTGCCTGTGCTTCACACAAAACTAACAACTGTAAAAGCTGAGCATTCGATTAATCTAAAAGCTTGTGACTCTGCACAAATGTAACTTACAGCTATAGATCTCATGAACAATATTTAAAAATGATGTTCCCATTTTAGGGTTTGCATTCATCCGGCCATCCCTGACCTCCTAAGGGGTTACACTGAGTTCCTCTGTGTGTCAGAAGCTGCATGGGGAGCTCCTCCAACTTGGAACATCTACCCTCCTATGGACTTAAGTCTTTACTGTTCTATGTAGGAGCAGAGGACAGTTGTGTATTACCTCTGGACAAGATTCATGGCAGATGTCCCACCGCAGTGATAACAAAATGTTCCAATACAGATAGCTCCCTGCCTCTCATCCTTGATAAGAAAGACATCTATTCTAAAGGTGCCTATAGAAAAAAACATCTACCCGCCAGAGGACTTGAGTCTTCAATGTTCTATGCAGGAGTGGAGGACAGTTGTGTATCACCACTGGACAAGATTCATGGCGGCTATCCTAATATAGTGTAAAAACATTCCAGTACAGATATCTCCCTGCCTCTCATCGCTGAGAAGAAACAGATATGTTCTAATGGTGCCTACAGACAAAACATCTACCCACCAATGGACTTGAGTCTTCACTGTTCTTTGTAGAAGTGGAGGTCAGTTGTGTATCAACATTGGAAAAGATTAATGGCGGATGTCCTAATACAAAGATCTCCCTGCCTCTATTCTAAAGGTGCGTACAGAAATAAAACTTGATTTATGGATGGCCTGGCCCCTTCACAGTCAAATAGGAAGCCATTATACTGTATATCCATATACTATGACCTCCTAGGAAATCCCTTCACAGGGAAGAATCATTCAGGTTGGGATAAGCCATCACAAAAGGCGTTGATCTCCTTCTTCCATACATACTGTATAAAAATGCCTGTTCGGCCATGCTAAGAGATGTCTTTCAATTTGATGGCATTGGGGAAGGTTACAGTAGATGTGAATCCTAACTGGAAGACATTTAGGTTCCTAAAGCACCATGTATCATGAACAATGTTTTTCCCCATTAAACACTGTTTTCTCTTTTTTTTTAATCCTTTTCCCCCATCTCAGTGCTGCTGATCTCCCCCAGCCTCGTTCAGCCACCTATTACATGCACTCACTATTACATGCACTCACTCCTGCCATTAAGGTGCCTCATCAGGCACCTCCTGTCAATGATGTGCTCCACCTGCACATCATTGCTCAGGATCGGCTTCCTGACAGTGAAAAGGTAGAACATGCCTGTGCAATGTGTGTCAGTGCAGCAGCTCAAAATCTCCTTTAGGGGTGCATGTAACATGTTAACAATGCAGGAGCACAACTGAAAGACATTTCATGACAGGAGGTGCCTAATGAGGCACCTTAATGGCAGGTACATAACGTATTATTTTAATGAAATCTGCAGATTTAAGATGATTAAAGGATGGAGCCTTTTTTGTTCAGGCATCATACAGGGTCAGAATCTAATTCTTGGACTAAGATGCCGCCTCAGAAATGTTTTTATTTATTCATTACAGGTATTTACACTGAGTGGCCAGATTATTATGACCACCTGACATTTGTAGGCAAATTAGCTATAATTAGCTATAATTTGGCGCTGAAGTTGCTAGAGGGCCAGACCATTATAAATAGGGAAGCAGGTTGTTTACCACGACCGTAGAAGGGATTTGTTTCTGAAGATACGGGTAAACAACGAGATTTAACAGCCTTTGAACGTGGGATGATTGTTGGCGCTCGGAGCCATGGAGCGAGTATCAGCAAAACAGCAGAATTCGTTAAATGTTCAAGAGCAGCTGTTGTTAAAGTGTTTAAAGACCGGACTGTCAGCCGAAAATCTGGGTCTGAACGTGCGAATTGTGGCCGTCAGCGACTAGTCAATGTTAGGGCAGAACGGAGAGTGGCAAGACTGGTACAAGACAACAGAAGGGCAACAGTGCCGTGTCAGATTCCTCGCATCACCTCTCAACATCTCGTGGAGTCACGAGGCGGCCCAACGAAGTCATCTCGTGGAGTCATCTCGTGGAGTCATCTCATAATAATCTAGCCACTCAGTGTATACAGTGCCAACAATGTACGCAGTGCTTTACATAGTGCACATTGACATCAGTCCCTGCTCTCAAGGAACTTACAATTTAAGGTCCCCATTAGGGATGCACAGATACTTTTCGAGTACTAGCGCAGATACTTGGCATTTTCATGAGAACTACCAGGGTTGCAGTGGTTGCAGCTGGGACCTGGCTCTGGCACTCCACCACTGTCCTGAAATCATTAGTCTGTATTGTTTTAGAAAAACTGTCACATGACAATAAACAAAAATGTATCAGTACTCGTACTTGTAAGTACTCGGCAAGTACCAGTACTCGTACTCGCAAAACTGGTATCTGTGCATCCCTTTATTTATATTTATAAAAACAAAATCATACATTAAAGCAGAGATGTACACATCCCAGAAGCTCCGTGTGCTCCTTACAAATGACAGCTGCTTCCTAATTTTTTTATTTTTCTCTAGTGTAGTCTTGGAGCTCAAAAGTATCGGTACATGTACTCGTACTTATACCGAGTACTGTACTTGGTATCTGTGCAACCCTAGCCCCCATTTGTACATGCACACAAGGCCAATATAGACAGGGGTCAATTAACCTTCCAGCATGTCTTTGGAGTGTGGGAGGAAACCAGAGTACCCGGAGGAAACCCACACAAGCTCAAGCAGGTCCTGACCGGGATTCGAACCGGGGACCCCCAGCTGTATATTGCGATATGTAAATAATTATTTTCATCCAAATGTCAGTAAAATTACTGACAGTTCTGCATTTAAGGTATGAAATGCCCAGTAAAATGTTCCTAGTATACTGCTGAGTAATATGTATCAGTTTAGTCTCTATAGACAGTTGGCAACAATGCTTAGAAGAGTTCTCCTTTAAGGCCTCTAAACCGCTTAAGGGTCGGTGACAATAAAAAGAGAACAGTATCCCGGCCCAAAGAGCGTCTCTCCAGATGAATGCGGGCGATATATTTAGACGCCAAGTGTTGTGTCACCAGGAGGAAAACAGCCACTTCTCCCTGTCCAGTCTCACCTTTTCATTCACACGTCAAGGTGCGGGCTATCGGGTGACAGCAGAACAAAGACAGAGCTCTCGCCTGGATCACAGCCCTTCAACAGATCATTACTGGGGATTGAAAGGACGCCCCTACCCGTGACCCCATTCTGGGCATTCGGTTTCAAGAGGCCGCAATGTTTTGAAAGCGGATCTGGTAAAAAATGTCCTTCATTCCTAGGAGGAAGAGCGGAACACTGGCTACGATTCATCATCCGTAGGGGAGATGAATGGACGGCTAATGGGAACATTATCGGAGTGACATAACTCAATGTCCTGTCCCTGCCCTGCCGTACATAGGCCGACAGAGCGATTTTCAGGAAGATAAAATTCAGGAGATTCTATAATGGAATTCACGGCCAGTAAAATAATTTTAGTCTTTAGAAAAGCCAAGGAGAACTGGAGCCAACACTTTTTTAGTTTTGGATAGAGCAAGGTAGGTAGTAGACTTGTGCGATTCATTTCGTTCCGAATCAAAATTTTCAGAAATTCAAACATTCAGGTACATCTGAATTTCCGAATCCCAATGCATTTGAATGTGTCCGAATCCGAATTTCCGTTTCCGAATTTCGGATCCCGTCCGAATTTCCTTCAAAAACTAAACTGAATCGGACATGTGACTTTTCTGGCCAATCAGATGTGTTTTTCGGTGTAATAAGTCCAAATGGGTCTGAACATGAATTTTCGTTACGGCAACATGGGAGCCATATAGTATATAGCTCCCATGTTGCCATAAAGAAAATTTATATTCAGTATATACATATAATACTAACGTTGAGGCTCCCAGACCCGAATGGCATTCCGAAGCTCCCGAATGCAATTTGGGTCTGGGAGATTTAGCTTTAGTATTAATATCTGTATCTGGTTTCCTGTGGTATTTGCAACGAATATTCGTAAACTTATCCGAAACTAACGAAAATTCAGATTTCGTCTGAATTTGAAACCTGAACTGAATTGAATTTCGGATCCAATTCCGAAATAACAAAATATCCGAACTGGACCGAACCAAATTTTTCCGCAGCTTACATGTCTAGTAGGTAGCTTTTTTTCGGTCTGTGTCCCATTGGGGATATTTGCCTTCACTTCCTGTCCTACAGCCACAACAGGAAGTAAGAGAAAATTCCTACCCAAGGGAGGGAAATCCCTGCTGGCCAGCATTGATTTCCCAACTATTCCTGCTCTGGTAGTGACCCACAATTTGGGTTTTCCTTTCACTTTTGCTTTTACACCGTTCACCAGGACAAATAGAGAGACAGTAATAAACACCTGACAGGTGATCCAGTCCCTCTCCACTCCATCCAAAACATAGAGAAACTTCCAAAAATGTTTGGCCTCATTTGCACTTCAAAGAATGTGTATAGACAAACATTGTTTTACTAGTTTTGAATAAAGTAAGGAAGGGTTTCAATTCACTTTCTTTCCGGAGGCAGAGCAGGAAGTGAGGGGAAATCTTTAAAAAGTCAAGGGACTTCCCTTTTTAGGCAGTTGCCACCAGATCTGGTGTCCCCATTGTAAGATTCACCTTCATTGCCTGCTTTGGGGACAACTCAAAAATGTTGGATTTCCCATCACTTTCTGTCTTACATGGTCACCCAGGTCCAAGGTCTTGAAAATGGTCACCAGGAAAGGATGGATCTCCCCAGAGGGACACAGACAGCAATAAAGATCGCTCCCTAGTTTATCAAAACCTTAGGCAATAAGTTAATTCAGTCAATAACCTTCTATTGCTATTCAGCAAACACAACACCAGTGCTAGAGTCGCTTCCAATTCAGTTTGCAGCCTCCTGTCATATGACTCGGCGGAGCAGCACTCTCCATTGCTGCCAAGTAAAATATTCCAGCTTGAGTAGTGGATGTAAACCACCCACAGTCTGCAGAATCAATCCTTTGATAAAAGACACCGGATACCACCGGACACCGGATAAGACTTGTTCAAGTTATACTATATGGCCAAATGTTAGGGGACACCTGACCATCACACCTATATGAGATTGCTGGACATGCCATTCCGAGACCATGGACATTAATACGGAGTTGTATAAACACTCCCTTTGCAGCTATAACAGCCACCACTCTTCTGGAAAAACTTTCCACAAGATCTTGGAGCATGTCTGTGGGAATATTTGACCATTCAATCAAAATAATATTTGTAAGGTCAGGTATGGATGCTGGATGAGAAGACCTGTCTTTCAATTGGCTTTCCAAATCAGAAGTTCAGTAGGCTCTGTGAAGGCCACTTGAGCTCCTCCACGCCAAACTCATCAAACCATGTCTTTATGGAGCTGGCATTGTACACAAGGGGCAGTCATGGTGGAACAGAAAAGGGCCTTCAACAAACTGTTACCACAAGGTTGGAAGCTCATTAAAGTCTAAAATGTCTTCGTATGCTGTAACATTAACAGATCCCTTCACTAGAAACAATAGAATAATATGAAGATACTTTTGAGCATATGATATGGTTCAGAGCAACAATGTCTGCTTTCAGTCTTTAATGGTTCACTGCTGTGCAACCTCCCCCAAACCAAGATAGATAGGTTAGGGAATACACCTGTATGCTATATGCGCAGGATGTAAACGAAGCCTCATGCTGACTATGCATGTAATGATAATCAGTGCTTTGATTGAATCATTAAAATATTTTTGCTCTTTTTTGATACCACAAAGAACTGATCAGATTTGGTCAAATTTGTTCGGATTTACCAATGGGTAAAGATCAACCATTCATTTTTTTTTTTACTTATGCAGTGGTCTGCCAACTGATCTAAGTAAAAATTATTTTGAAAACTATTTTATCAAACGGTCATATAATAACATATAGGGACAGCATTATAGGGTTTAGTATGAGGGTTTTACTTATACCTGATAAACAATTGCACTACCTTTTTACAATTCAGCATCAGGGTTCATGCACATAGGTGCATTGGGGTATACAACGTCAAAGGTCTGGCTTTTTTTGTACCCAGGAAGCCCAGGTGGTGCCAGGCATGAATCGCTGTGGGTAGCTGTACACGGGTATATACCAGTACTTGCATAAACCTGCATTTAGCATTAAGTCAGGGGAATACACCCGTATGCGAAATGCAGATTTACACGAGTAACGGCATGTACCCACATACAGCTGTGCACAGCCATTGATGTCACACATGACAATCCTAACCCACCTCCACAATGTTCACATGCAGCTATAGTGGTCAATGAGAGCTTGTTTTAAAGCTAAGTTACTGCTTTAGTACATATACTGTACTGCACTAAAGCAGTAATGTATATTTTTGATTGTCCATAGCCTGGTCCAGGGGTGGGCAACTCCAGCCCCCCAGCTGTGCTTTAGCTGCAAATTCCAAAATGCCTCTGCCTCTGGAAGTCATGGCTGTAACAGTCAGTCTTGCAATGCTTCATGGAGCTTGTATTTCCACCACAGCTGGAAGGCCGGAGTTGCCCACCACTGGCCTGGCCACAGCCTGGTCCAGGGGTGGGCAATTTCAGCCCTCAAGCTGTGCTTTAACTGCAAATTCCAACATGCCTCTGACTGTGGGATTCATGCCTGTAACGCTCAGTCCTGCAGTGGCTCATGGAACTTGTGACCAAATACCGCAACTTAGTCCAGAGTCTGGTCCACTGCCCTGCTTATCATCTATGTACATAGCATGGTAGGAGGGTGAGGAATAATACTGGATAGGTTCATTCTAAGATGTGAATATTGTATTGAAGACCTGTCCTACATAAAGCCTTTCCTTCTTTGTACTATTCACTAATGCTCACCCCTTGCCCTTATTACCATTAATCAGGATATAATAATACAGCAAGAGCACACACAATACTATTTTATCATTCATATAAACACAAAAAACACAAACAATATGTTCAATAATCAGATGTAACAAAGGCTGAATGGGCCATGGAATTAAAAGAGGGGTGGACAGATTCATTCAGAATTCAGGAACCAGTCTGTCCAATCCAGGGCCCACCAAGATTTTCACACAGGGCTTGGGAACAAAGTGCCTGTGAGCTAAGTGGCGTTAAAAAATTGGATTTGAGCTGTTTGGGATATATTGAGTGCTGAGTGCTTGATTTTTGGAATACTAGTTGTCTCTGCTTCCTTCCTTCCCTTTTAGACCCTTTTTTAGTATTTAAAAACACTTTTTCCTTTTCTGTCAGTTTTTAAACGGTTCCCTTTTTTTCCCTCAGGTTTGCAGTGCTCTGGTTAGGGGGAGGGGTTAATTGATCTCAGCTGTCTCTCATTGAGCAGGTGTATTATAAACTAGTGCACCACTCATTTTGAGCTTGCTCACACAGGGCTTGGGAACAAAGTGCCTGGTAGCTAAGTGGCGTTAAAAAATTGGCGTTTAACCTGTAAGTAACATCTTTATTTTCATATCAATTTTATAAATATTGCAACTGGGATCATAGTTGTTAGCATGGTTGAAGGGTTTGTTCAGTGCACACTGTGCCACATGTATGCACAAATGGAGCCACAGCTCCAAGGTGAATACCGCTGTGACAGATGTGAGCAGATTGCACTTCTGGAAGCTCAGATTAGAGATCTGGAAGAGTGGAATGCAACACCGAGGAGACTTGACAACCTTGAGAGGAGTCTGCTGATCACTGAGCAGGCAGTTAATGGGGTTGATGTGGAGGGTGGAGGGGTAAGTGAGGATGATCAGGTAGGAAGCTGGGTTACTGTAGCTAGAGGGAGTGGCAGGGGCTCACAGAAGAGGAAGGCCAATCCTGTGTTTGTGCACCCAAACAAATTTGCTAAGTTGGGTGAAGATGTGCGGGTCTCAGACTCAGAATTGGCAGCCCTAGATGTCGCTGCTACCCCTAACAGCCGGGAGAGCAGCACATCTAGTCCGGGTGGTGAGGGTATTGCAGGTTTTCTCAAAAGTTGGGGGCCAGCTATAATTCTTAAGTACCATTGCCTACCTGGCTCTTGGGATTTTTCCAACGCTGGATTAAAGGGTAACTCAATGCAACAAATAAAATCAGACTGCTACCTTCAGCAAGGCACTGAAACCAGTCAGATTTTGCCTAAAGCAGAGCTCCAGAACTGCAAGCCCATTGCCATGACCCAAAGATCAAAACTATCACCTGAACTCTAGTTGTAGAATAACTTTTAGGTCTGCTGTCTGCATAGAATAAGCAGTTACCGCCCTCGATGCTATCCTGCTCCCTAGAACAGCATCCCTCTGAGTCCAACAAGCTACTGCTGCTTATTTTCAGTGGCTCAGGGTTGGTTCTGCATGAGTTTCCGGGGCACTGACTGGACACTTAGGTAGAGGCTAAGATGCAGAAGCATCAGAGAAGCAGCAGCTGGTTGCATCAGGATGAAAGCGGCTACAGAGAACATAAGCATAGGCAACAAGGCTGTAACTGTTATTCATTTCATGGGAACTATAAGTGAGAGCAGAAGACCTAAAGTCATATTTTGACATTAGCTCTGCTTCAAAGTGAACTGGGAGCAGGCATGAATACATTTCTGACATGTCACTATATACAGCAATAGTAAATTGTCAATCAGCAATTGGAAAGGGGAGCAGAGGAGTGGCCTACCGTCTTGGGTATCAACTTCAGTAGACATAAGTAGACTTGTCCATGTAGCCAAGTGCATTTAGCCAAGTGCGGCCACAAGCAAACGTGGCTTCATGGGTCCCTGTAAGGGGATAGAGCTATCTGAAGGAATTTACACAGGAGGATAAAGGAAAAATGGACCTGCAAACAAGATAAGTGCTTGGGTCTACCACACTATAATTAGGTCTTATTGTCACTTTAAGGACCCTTATAATCACTAAGTTGACTACCACTGCCATAGAGTGTCACTTGAGTGACAGCTCTGAGCCTGCTGGGGCTGCTGACATCACATCCAAGATGGCGGCACCCAACAGCGGCCTTGGGGCTTTTGGCTGTCTATATAAAGCAGGTTTTCCCAAATATATACGAGATATAAAACACTTTAAATGCACATATGATCTTATGGGAAGGTTTTTGTTGGTCTGGGCAGTGGGGAAGCATGACATTCTGTCACCCGGTGCAAAGGCTTTTCCCAGTGACGCCCGTCCTAAAGCATCACATGGGACACATGCTCCCACCAGCTTCGGCACTGAGTTTGGCATTAGGGTCTCTTTAAGTGAAGGCACATGTCTATATATAGGTCTTCTAGATCAAATGTAACTATCGCCTGAATGATGCCAATTCCTATCAGTCCCAGAAGAACGAAATCACATTTCCTAAAACCCCGGCCTTCACAAACGAGGATGGATAGAAGGAACGTGCTTTTTGCAAATCCCACTCGGGCACATTTCCAGTTGTGAAATGGAAGCCGAGCGCGACGTTCCAAGGGATACACAACAGGTGTGACTTCAGGAAAAAAAAAACTACACCTGGCCGCATTTCATACTTGGAATACCAACTTAATCAGACTTTTCATCTGTCTCAAAAAAATTTACATGTCACGCACCATCTGGGGGTAGGGGGATCTATTCTGCACCAGCCAATTAACCCCCAACTTCCCGGACCTCACTCGACGGGCCTTATGCCTGTTACGGCTTGCACCAAAGGCTTCCTCGTTTTACAATCCTACACGCCTTTTGCCTGTCAATTTAATTAATCGCTGGTGTTTAACAAGGTATTAAACATGAATAAAACGCTAATCACACCATTAGTAACCTTTCACAAATAAAATCGCGTTTACTAGCGCGACTCGGCCTTAAAATAACGACAAATCAGCCGTAATATGGCCGATTTGTTTAACAAGTAAATGTAAATTAAAAGTAAGGAAGGGAAGGGGGGGGGGGTGAGAGAAAAAAAGTTTTCTTTAGGCGCTGATATGTTCCAATAATTAGCTGCATGAATGATGCCCAATTGTGTAGCGGCTGTGTTTTCAAAACCATAACATTCGCCTATAAGGCGCGCACACAATATGCGGCCGGGCGGCTTTGTGCAAACTTGATCGCCCATGTCATTCCATTTAACGCTTATCCACAGCTGAATTCCTGGCACTGAATGGAGCTTCTTTTGTGTCTATTGAGACTGAAAGAGAGACTCACGAATAACATCATTTGGAGGACAATGAAGGACTTTTTTTTTTTTGCTCTCGATGGTCTTAAAAAAAAGTTTTGCAAGTCTACAAAAATGTAGAACAGCTTTATATGAACTCCCAGTGGGGCGCGTGCTGTTCTACCAGAAACATTTTTTGTTACATCACAAAGTCATCAAAAGCTTTTAGAAAAAGATTTTGAATCGACAGTTGGCCATACTGGACCAAGATTGTTTCATGATGCAAATGATGTGCCACAATCTCTCTGCATAGTAATCTGCAGTCATACTATATGACAAATATGACAAATCCAGGGGGGACCGCTCCATATTGACTGGGTGGATTGCCACTTTCTGCCAACTTTATTTAAAGTTACATTAAACTCAGGAGTTACATCTTAGAAAATACATTCAAGTGCCATAACTGGTTGTGGTAGCGGGGACACACTGAGCATGCACAAGACGGCAGCCGGCAATTATGTTTACTGTCGGCGGCCATCTTTTTGGTGGTAAACAGCGCCAGAAGACAAGCGTCATCACCCTGCACGGTGTCTGTACACTTGCTGTACGGACACTTGCGCATTGTCTGCAGGGCAAGTGTACGGACACGGCGACAGATAAGCGTCTTCACCCCACAGCTCTGGGTTGTAGTTGAGTATTGCAGCAAAAGCTGTTATTTTTTTTAGCTTTTATTGGGCTATTATATTTTTCCAACTAGAGATCTGCTCTAAAGGGGCGGGCAAAATTGGGGCAAAACTCATACAAGTGGGTGCAGTTACACTTGAAATCACCTACTTACAGCCATTTGATGCTTTGGCATATCCTTATGTGTAGAATGAAGGTCAATACAGTCCCAACAAAGAGGTGAATCTTCATCTTCATCAGCGCTCCAATCCAAACTGATCCAATGGGGGTAACAGAGGGGTCCCAGAGTACTTCCTGCCGAGTATCTTCAACCGTGTCCCATCCGCTGTCACTGATAGGAGGAGTCCTTCCTCAGGAGTGGAGCCTGCACACAGAAGAGGGAGATGTAACAATGGGGGGGTCATGGTAAAATCTATCACTCTCATATTATTATTGCATTGCTCTCCTTATAGGACAAGATCATATAAAGGGGCTCTATTTATAAATGTTTGTTACACAAGTTTCATTAAACTTTCACCCAAGATTCACAATTTTATCTAACCGGATTCAATTGGAAAAATGTGGGAATCCTGGATGACAGCGGAGTTATTCTTCTGTAAAAATGTATAAAACAGACCCCAAAACCCGAACCCTGTGTAACCCCCAACAATGAACTTCTCTTCTTTGCTTCCTTTTGGTCTGTTACATATACCACTGAATGTTCTTTTATAATGTCTGTTCTATAAACACCCCGGTGATCCCGCCAGACATGCAGAGAGCTATCTAGATAGCAAGGATAACTTGCCACAAACTTGTGTCAGGGTTAAATTGTGATTCTTGTTGACTTGCTGCACACATTCCTGGCAAGTTGTAGACTTGCAGAACACTCGCAGCACAAGTTCTAGGCGACACTTTTTGAATTTGAAACAAATTTGCTTGGCAAGTCTACAGCAAGAGTCCTGCAGGTCTTAGCAAGAGCTCTGCAAGTGTATAGCACATTTGCAAAGCACGTTGATCTGGAGACTTGCAATGCAGACTTGCTGTAATTGTGCAACAAAATTGTGAAGCTTGGCAAGTCTAGCAATAGTTTAGCAAGTCATTTTCAAACTTGCAGCTCAATTGCTTGCTATCTGTGTACTAACCCCCACTCTGCAGTATTATATCCAACAATGTTATCAGGACTATGAGAGGATCTCCTCCCACCTCCTGTTATTTCTAACGGAGAGCTAATGAAGAGAAATTGCCCCGACAGGCCTAAATAAAAACTGGTGGGGGAGGGTGACAAATAATAACTTTGGCTTTAGATAAACTTTAAAACTACACATTCCCTTCACCTTTACAAATAATAATACTCTCACAACTACTACTGCCACCACCACCACCAATACTATAATTACCCCCACCACTACTACTACCACTATTGTTATCACCACTACTACTATTATTACCGCCACTTTTGCCACCACCACCACTACTACTACTACTACTACTACTACTACTACCACCACCACCACCACCACTACTATTATCACCACTACTACTACCCCCACTACTATTATTACCACCACTACTACTATTATTATCACCACTACTACTACTACCATCACCACCACTACTATTACCACCACTACTACTACCACCACCACTATTATTATCACCACTACTATTATTGCCACCACTACTACTACCACCAACACCACTACTATTATTACTACCACTACTACTACCACCACCACTACTACTATTATTATCACCACCACCACCACTACTATTATTACCACCACTACTACTATTATTACCACCACTACTACCACCACCACTACTATTATTACCACCACTACTACTACTACCACCATTACCACTACTACTACTATCACCACCACTACTATTATTATCACCACCACCACTACTATTGGTACCACCACTACTACTACCACCACCATTACCACTACTATTATTACCACCACTACTACTACTACCATCACTACTACTACCACTACTACTACTATCACCACCACTACTATTATTACCACCAACACTACTACTACTACCATCACCACTACTACCACTACTATCACCACCACTACTGTTATTACCACCACTACTACTACTATCAGCGCCATTACCACTACTATTACTACCACCACTACTACTACTATCACCACCACTACTATTATTACCACCACCACTACTACTACTATCACCACCACTACTACCACTACTACTACTACTATCACCACTACTACTACTATCAGCACCATTACCACTACTATTACTACCACCACTACTACTAATAATACCACCGGTACTACTACTACCACCACCATCTACTACTAATACCACCACCACTACTATTACTACCACCACTACTACTACTTCTACTACCACCACCACCATCTACTACTAATACCCCCCACTACTATTACCACCATCACTACTACTGCCACCACCAATAAGAATAATAATAATAATTATTATTATCATCATCATCAGTATTATTATTACACTGATCTTGTCTCCACCCCCTCCTGTAATAAAGACCACTCACTGCTGATCTCTCTCCTTGTGCAGGATGACTGGTCTTGTCTCCGCCCCCTCCAGTAATAAAGATCGGTCACTGCTGCTCTCTCTCTGTGGGCAGGGTGACTGGTCTTGTCTCCACCCCCTCCTCTAGTTTTTTACAGGTAGCCTGTGGAGGGTGGGGCTTGCTTGGTCCCTCCCACAGCTCTTCTCTCTGCACATGCTATGATGTACGGCGCGGATTTCTTTCTCGTTAACCCCCCACATGTGGCCGGACTCGGATGTCTGTTTATTTTTTCTCTATATAGGTTTACATGCCGGGGAAGTGAAAATCAAATTTAAGACCCGGCGCTGATCCTGAGACATTGAAAATAATTGTCACCGGAGAGAAAGTGAGGACACGGCGCTGACCCCCGCCGCGGTGATTAGCGTGAACGCCAAACCCCTCCTCCTTCTCCTCTACCCATCACAGATGTTGGTGTGCGTCTTTTACAATGAGGGGGGATGTAATATATGTGACCCCCTTTATTATACTTCTCACTTCATTAACTTTCTAACTTCAATAAACAAACACAGGGGGCGCGAGAATTCATTCCTTCAAAGTGCGCCGAGAGGGGAATCCGGACCGCGCCGTCCACACATCCAAAACCAACATATTGTATTCTATGTTCTATTATAGTGTATGTGATGTGATCAAATATGGCCGCCATCCATCTACACGGGTGTTTACAATGCATACAGAGAGCCCAGAGATCTACAACATTGTCACACGATAGATAGATAGATAGATAGATAGATAGATAGATAGATAGATAGATAGATAGATAGATAGATAGATAGATAGATAGATAGATAGATAGCTTCTGTCACCCCTTGGGGCTATTTAGAGCCCATTTGCACCCTTAAAGACCGACAAGAACCACCCAGATTTTACCTACCCCCTTTGACTCCCAAGAATTTCTCAATAATGGCAAAATTCGCCGAAATCTAGCGATTCTGTATAAA
>NW_017306920.1:396724-403257 GCF_000935625.1 Nanorana parkeri | reverse complement strand
TGGCTACACCGGTTATTATTATACAGGATTTATATAGCGCCAACAGTTTTTGTAGAGCTTTACAAAATAGGGGCCAGTTCATCATGTAGCATTGTGCTAAAGGCACCACCATGCACCCCCAGCGGGCGGGCATGCACTGTGTTGCGGTGAAAAAAGTAGTGCACGTATTAATTTTTGCACCGCATTACAAGGTATTGCAGTAGCATGCCTTTAGCGCAACACTAGGGTGTGAACTAACTCTACATGGAGACAGTACAGGTACAATGCTATTCAATACAGGAGGGTTAGGAGGGCCCTGATCCCAAGAGCTTACAATCTAAGATGTCATTGCATTTCCAAATTCCCGCAGCTGCCTTAACAAGCGACATGGAGGGACTAAGAGGACCTGTCTACTGCTCCACTCAACCACCCAATCAGTGAACACGATGGATGGGTGCTGGGCTGGTTGGACTGCGGGGTCCAGGACAGGGAACTGAAGGTGCAAACTGCTGAAGATGAACGGACCTCGGAGTA
This sequence comes from Nanorana parkeri, assembly GCF_000935625.1. NCBI lineage: Eukaryota > Metazoa > Chordata > Amphibia > Anura > Dicroglossidae > Nanorana > Nanorana parkeri. The sequence continues at coordinate 402,744 of NW_017306920.1, read as the reverse complement.
GAAAGTAGACGGATGGAGCCTCATGGTACAGAGAAGAGGGAAGAATGTGACATCTGAGTCTTTACAAAAAGCAGAACATTTTAATAATTCCCCCATAAAATTTTTAAAAATTCAACCGAAAACGGAGAATGTAGAAAAAGAAACATAATACCTAAAGATTCTCACAATCTCTTTCTTTTGAAATGTACCACTTCCTGCAAGGATAAGGTTCAGTGCCGTCACTCACCCTAAGAGCAACCCATCTCTCCCGGATGAGTCTGATAAGATTATTTCCCTGTTTTTGTTTTGGTTAAAAAAGAAAAAAAAAGTTTGAAGAGTTTTTTCAGGAAAAAGATCCATTACGGTTTCCCCCAGCGAGGTGACAACGTGACATCCTGCACAAAGGACTCTGATCTCCCATCCCCCACGGTCTTAGTTACTCTGCATCTGCATAATAATAGGACGCGGTTTGTTTGTACCCCGTGTGTGCGGACACTGACCAATACAAGTGACAGGTACAGAAAGAAGAAGATACAATCACACCCGGAGTCCTCTGGAGCAGCGGACCTCATGGACCACTAAATTCATCATTTTAAATCCAATAATATGAATTTTTTTTAAATATATATATATTCTCATATTTTTTGTTTCCTCATATATAAATATATTCTGCACGGCATCAGAGGGGCACGGGGACCACCGAAATTTTCTCGCGGACCACCGGTTGGCGACCGCTGCTCTGGAGGGCAACTGTATCGCCGGCTGCCCCCGGAGCCAGGTGTCACAAATCATTTATTAGTAACAATAAAACATTATAACATAACTTCCTAAACTTTAGTGAGTTGTGTTCCGTCATAAAAACCCTTGTAGGGTCCATGTGCACAAACCGGGCACACATACCTGCGTGCAACCTAACATGATGACCCCAAAGATCACTAATGAGATAATAGGACGCTCCACCTTTCCATGTTTCATGTTACATCAATATTTAGGAAGTAAGCATGGTCACATTCCCCACCTCCCTTAATAACCTGAATTGTGGGGTTCTCTTCCCCGCAGGCTTCTGTTTGGGTTTTAATTTATGGCTCCACCCACACAGTTGTGTCATCCATTGAAAGATCGATTCATAGGCCCTGTGAATTAAAAGACTGCAAGTTCCATCTGCCACCGCATGAAAAGGGATTTATAGACGTCAATGGAGCACAAGCAGGGCGATGTGACCACACATGTACTCCATCAATTACCCGATCCCGGAGTAGTGGCCGGTTCCATGGCTGTGGGATGTCCCTTTGGCGTCCTCGCGTCTAATGCAAGTGAATGGACCGACATTAGATTTAGAGGGGGGGCTGGGGGTTGGAGAAAAAGCTGTGGGGACCGGACTAGCAGCCTGGCTGGATCGAGGATAAGGTCAGTATATCTTTTTTATTTTTGACCCTAGACCAAAACGAGCACTTAACCCTCGTGTTGCTGGGGTAGCCCCACTGCAAGGGTTACATTTTTAAATGCCTGGAGTTCTCATTTAAGAGTGTTATTTGGAGGAGATTTTTTTAAAATGTCTTCCATGTCTTTGGACAATTGTGCTGTGCAATAGAATTGCTTCAATGTTTGCATACGGTGTATCTACAAAAAAGCTTTGGATAGAGTTGGGAAGGGTTAGAACCTCTGCCCAGTTTTTATTTGCAGGAAGAGGAACATTCACCCTCTCTATTTATCATGGAGACCATTGTTACCCAAAATAGTAAGTGATGGAAGGACACAAGGACGGGCATAGTGGTCATCACAGGCCATGCTCATAGGTTGCTATTATTGAGCTGTTGTGGGCAGCTGAACAGACACCCCGAGCCCATCATTCCCCAGAGGAAGGTTCACACAATACAATCGTTCATGCTCAGGCATGGATCATCTCATGGAAAGCAGATCCCGTGTGCCATGGAAAGTCTACAACCAGCTCAACACAGTCACCTGGACAACATGTATTAATCACAGGCAACAAAGAATCTAAAATCTCATAATACAGGGTGCCGTGTGTGCCTCCCTTGATGCTCCGATCTCTCACTGTGACCTAATATCCAGGAGACAGAATCCTATGACTGCAGTAGGTGAGAATCTGGGTGCATGGAAGACCTCAAGGACAGTCAAATCCAATGTATGAGCAATCTTCACTCTGACTCCATTCCACTCCCCAAACCTCCTCTACCCAGCAATCTCTTCTCTTTTACAATTCACTCCTTTCCCTTTCTCTCCTTTGTCACACTCTCTACTGTACACTCAGCTCTTTCTCTGTCCTCTCTACTTTACCTCTTTATCTCTCTTACAGTCTGATCTCCCCTCTCTCACCTCTATCTCCTCTCTTCTCTCTCCTCTCCCTCCTTTCTCTCTCTCCTCTCCACTCTCTCTCTCTCCTCTCTCTTGTCTCTCTCTCCTCTCTCTTGTCTCTCTCCTCTCTCGTCTCTCTCCTCTCTCTTGCCTCTCTCTCTCTTGTCTCTCTCCTCTCTCGTCTCTCTCCTCTCTCTTGCCTCTCTCTCTCTCTTGTCTCTCTCCTCTCTCTCTCTCCTCTCTCCTCTCTCCTCTCTCCTCTCTCCCCTGCCTCGTTGTCACAGAGCTCAGATGTGAACGGGGACTTCAGCTGTAAGTACTATAGAGGTTTGCTCAATTGACTGTGCAGGCAGGGGCGTCCCGAGGCCGGGTGACGTTATCGCCCATGCGTCTCTCTCTCTCTCTCTCTCTCTCTCTCTCTCTCTCTCCTCTCGTTCTCTCTCATTCTCTCTCCCTCCTATATTTTTCTCCTCTCCATCCTTCCCTTTTTCCACTCTCTCTCTCTCTCTCTCTCTCTCTCTTGCTCTCTCTTTTCTATCTCCTTTAATTCTCTCGATCCTTGCTTTCTCTCTCCCTCCTATCTTTTTCTCCTCTCCCACTTTCTGTTTCTTTCCTCTCTCCCTACCATCTTTCTCCGCTCCCTTCTTCTCTCTCCTCTCTCTCTCTCTCTTATTGCTCTCTCATCTCTTCCTTTTCTTTGTAACTATTTGTTTCAAAGTGACAGTGGGAATATACATAATGGAGACATTTGTAAGTATTCTCAGTGAACTATGTAAGACATGAATAGCCTATGCCCTAGTATGTACAATACAGGAGAATATTACATAAGGTACAAATAAATGTTACATAGATAGATAGATAGATAGATAGATAGATAGATAGATAGATAGATAGATAGATATAGATAATCTTTCATCCCCTACTGTGCCTGTAAGAGAAGACATAAAGGGAGATCCAGAGAGGCCCCCAACAAATCACAGAGGAGCACATTTACACCATGAATTGTTGCTGTCACCCCTCCTACACCCTCCACCCATCTCAGCTCATACACAGAGGGATGTGAAGTCCTTTGATGGCCCACGGGTCTCTGTCTTCTACCCAGCTCCTATTTAAAGGGCCAGTAAACCTAAAATACAAGCTGCCTCTAAATGGTTGACCTGCTAGTAGTATTCACAACAATGGATCTGATAATAAAAGCAGGAATCTTGCACCTTAGTGTGTGCTGGCTGCAAACACCTAATCCAGTTCAGAAGATTTTTTTTATCAGAATCTATAAAGTTATAAGCCCCTGACCGTTCCTTCAGTTGTCTACTGGTGAGATTTCTGTGCTGATTTTTGGGGTCTGTATACCTGCTGTGACCATCATGAGGGGCTCCCACCATCTCTGCTAAATTGCATATGTATCTTATATTATGGACAATGTAATAAGAAGAGCTGATACAGAAAGATGAGCAAGAACAAAGCCAGGAATAATGGCAGAAAGATCTCAATGGTGGATCCAAGATATTTCAGAAGTCGGAGGCTGACTCTGCCCACTGGGATACAACTAGAACTGAAATATATGCCTCTCTCTGCCATCTACCACTCTATAGCCAGGCTTAGATCAATCATTGAGAATTACGGATCACTGATGGTTGCATTCAGATCAATAAATAATTTATGTCAAGAAATATTTTTGGAGAATAGACCAAAATGGAATATCCTTGCAGATTCCCATTGCCCCTTCTCCCTTCTAAGATATGTCCGGCACCATATGTATACATGGCTGGAGGGCCAAAGCGAAAGCAACCAGAACTATAATGTCATGGTTAGGCCAATCTATGATAGATCGGTGGACACAGGTCAAAATATAATACTTAAAAGTAAACTGCGGGCACAAAAATGATCATTTACACACAACAGGGATCAATAAAAAATCTTACCTTGCAGCATGCTCAGGTCGCATCTCCCGTCCCTCCTCACTATTGTCCATTCACAAAATGTCTTGTATTTTAGCGTGACATGTAAATTATACATTTTCCTGTAGTGTGGGAGGGACCCAGCAGGCCCCACCTACTACAGAAAAGTATAGGAGGGGGCGGGTAGAAGACCAGTCACCTTGCACAAGGAGAGAGCATCAGCGACCTGTCTTAATTACAGGAGGAGGCAGAGACAACACCAGTCACCCTGCACAAGGAGAGAGCTGCAGTGACCGGTCTTTATTACAGGAGGAGGCGGATACAAGACCAGTCACCCTGCACAAGGAGAGAGCATCAGCGACCTGTCTTTATTACAGGAGGAGGCAGAGACAACACCAGTCACCCTGTACAAGGAGAGAGCAGCAGTGAGTGGTCTTTATTACAGGAGGGAAGCGGAGACAAGACCAGTCACCCTGTACAAGGAGAGAGCAGCAGTGAGTGGTCTTTATTACAGGAGGGAAGCGGAGACAAGACTAGCCATCCTGCACAAGCAGAGAGAGCAGCAGTGACTGGTCTTTATTACAGGAGGAGGCCGAGACAAGACTAAGACCAGCCACCCTGCACAAGGAGAGAGCAGCAGTGACCGGTCTTTATTACAGGAATATTTTTGAATGAAACTTTTTGTGCTTGAAATATTGTTTTAGCACAGTAAAATTTAAAGCATCACACACATTGACTGACATGTGCGTTGTGGCACATTGCAGTAATGTGCATGGTCCACTACTGTGGTGCCATTCAGAAAGAATGAATAGGGCATTACCAGATCACATGATTATGACTAAATCAATGCCTTTTTCTCGCCATGATTAAAAAATGCCCCTTAGGAGCTCCAATGTAAAAATGAATGGCGGCACAACGCACCGCACCACGTGATGCTACTTCAACATGAAGATGGGAATGGTCCACAAAGCCTTCAACCTATCTTGAAACCAACACCAAACAACACAAAAACATTTATCAATGGAGATGCACTCAAGGATTCCCAAACCGTGCTCGGCTGGGATAATCCCTTCAAAAGAGAAAGCCGTCCCATGAGTCAATTAACCCCCGAAGAAGGAGCCAGACAGATGAAACATGTTTGTTAACAACTGAGCAAAAGTTCTGAAGCTACGTGTGTCTGCTCAAGTACGTCGAGGCTCTTCTACCTGATTCACCGCGTTCTAAGCTGTTTTTGTTGTAGGGATTACATCTGGTATTTTTATGCCGGCGAGAGCAGCTATTAGAAGCATCACCTTGAGTGGCTGGCTGAAAAGGTTTAATCTGGGAAAGTTCTTTACTTGACTTTATCAGCGATAGGGCAGGTCCCTCACTGCAGCTGCTAATTGCATGTTGGGACTATTTTGGTCTATTTATCGCCGTCCAGGTCCTCCCCGGCAAATGCTTTTCGAAGCCCCCCTAAGCTCCCCGGGCTGTTAGCACAGTTGTGGTGAGGGTGGATGCCTCGCATAGACTTTAATTACAGTGACATTTATTTTTAATTAGGGCAAAATTACAGGGAGCCGATCCACTCCTGACAGACCCTCCTCCCAGGCGTGCAAGACACTGGAGGAAGAACGACATGTTTGTAGTGATTAAAATAGATCCTTCGGTGCTCGGTGTAATCCTGGGAGGGCGAGACCCTCTCTCTTTTTTCATTTGCAATCACAATGGCCCCACTATTCCCAGGGGAAAAAAAACTTAGCTTTGATGGAAGTCACTTGTCAGATGTCCTTGCATTGTAGGGGCATTACTAGGCTGTCCGTGGAAAATTGGGTACCTCAAGGTTGG
>NW_017306920.1:392569-396690 GCF_000935625.1 Nanorana parkeri | reverse complement strand
GAGAGGGTGAGAGAGGGGAGAGAGAGTGTAGAGGAGAGAGAGAGAGAGAAGAGAGGGAGGGAGGGAGGAGAGAGAGAGAGAAAGGGAGAGAAGAGAGGGAGGGAGGGCGGAGAGAGAGAGAGGGCGGAGGGGAGGGAGGAGAGAGAGGGAGGGAGGAGAGAGAGAAAGAGAAAGAGGGGAGAGAGGGTGAGAGAGAGAAAGAGAGATAGAGAGAGCTTTAGTCATTGTTATGATTTTAAGATACCATAGTACAGGGGTGGACACATTCATATTCAGAATTCAGGAGCCAGTCTGTCCAATCCAGGAGACAGCAGGATTTTTGTAGGAGCCCATTGACAACTACTAGAAAAAACCTCAAAAGTCGGACACCAGCTGCCATTTTTAAGGATGAATGGCTACCTGACTCCTAGAATTTGTCCAGCCCTCCTATGGGCTTTATTTATAATTCTTCCACCCAGCCATACGCCTGTCAGATGTTGGATTTCCTATGCTTCATGGCTCCATGTAATGGTGGGAATGCAGTGCAAACAGCAGTCGTCCAGTGTATGGTTGGGCGGAAGATTATTAAATGGACCCCTGTGTAAAATAGTTTGGCTTTGTAGTGCTGCACAGTGGTTGTGCCTTGCTTGTTCTCTAACTTCAACCCTGTCTGAGCAAAAGCAACAAGCTCTCTACAGCAGGGGTGGACAAATTAATATGGATTCAAGAGCCAGTCTGCCCAGTCTTGGAGCCAGCATGCATTTTTAGGAGCCTGTTGACAACAACTAGAGGAAACCTCAAATGTTGGCACCAGCTGTAATTAGGGAGCATTGGCTACCTAGCTGCTGGGATTTGTTCAGCCCTGCTCTACAGTCTCTGATGACATGTAAGGCTTGCAAGGCTACATATAGTCAGAGACCATGTGACATCTGACCAAAGCTGAATTTTTTTTATCATGGCATTTATTTAATGAAAACATGAATATGTCCTTTTGATTCGTGTGAAGTGTGGACTTTAATGATAGGTCCATTTCTGAAATGGATGAAGTAGGGGAGTTGTAGAACCCCTGTCACATTTTTATTGCTCTCGGTGACCCGGCTAAGGGGGTGCAACCCTCTATTTGTCCTAGTGACTATTGTCACTAAAGCGATGGAAAAGCCAAAAGGTTACAGTTCTTGTCAGAACAAGATGTGAGTGGAAATGGGGACACCTGTTCTAGTGACCACTGTCTAAGCGGGGAGTTTTTCTCATTTTGAAGAGATGCTCTCACTTCCTGTTGCATCTCCAGGACAGGAAGTAAATTGAAATCTTCCAAACAAACCACATACAGGAAAAGATTTAGACAGGGACTTTACTCTATCCAAAACAATGAAAAAAATGTTTTGGCTACATATACAATTTATATAAGGAAATATAACCTTATACCATTATTAGACAGGAAGAGGTGTATGATACTGATGAAAGTAATGTTAATCGAGGTTTAAATCCGGAAACAATATTGCCAAGGACAAATATACAAAAACTGGGAAGGAAATCAGACATTTGGCACCAGACCCAGTTTTCTGGCAATGTTACCAAATTGAGTTTTGGGGTTAGAAAGAAGATCATGTAGAAATGATTCTAAGCATTGATTTCAAAAACATTTCAGCATGATGGAGGATCATTGTAAAAGTGTTTACTGAAAGCAATTCTCTTTTCCCCTGAGAGATGTAACAATTCAAAATCTGGGTTTTTCCTCACAGTTCTGAGGTGACAGTTCTATGGTGACCAGGACACAAAGGGAGAGTGAATTTCCTCATTGGCCACACAGACAAAAATAAAGACCTGACATATTTTCTAACCTGAGAATAGGAAACCTATGGCAAGCAAGCCGAGGTGGGGGGCACAAAGTGGTATTTTCACATTGGAAGGGGATTTTTGCTTAGCTCAGTAAGTGTGGTTAGAATTCACTTTGCAAAGTATACCCGATTACGTGCAAGAAAAATGTAAAAATAAAAAAAACAGGATTTTTGCTTGCATATGATTGAATAAGTTTAGTCAGCACAGCTGCACCTTATTAAATTATCCAATCATATGCAGGTAAAAATCCTGTTTTATTGGTGTGGTTTTTTTTTTACCTGCACGTAATTGGTTATTCTTTGCAAAGTGAACTTTAACCACATTCACTGGACTAAGTGAAAATCCCCTTTCAAAAAAAATAAAATAAAATTCACTTTGCAAAGAAAACATGCTCTACTCCTACAGCACTATAAGAGAAATCTTTAGTGAAAATTCAGTGAAAATTCAGTACCATTGAGGCTGATTTATTAAAAGAGTTGAGAATCTTCACACAATAAATTGCCTGAACAATCACTTCAATAATCCAATCGTATGAAAAGCAAATTCCTGTTCACTTTGATTACCCAACCATGTACAGATGATATCAGCAAACAACAATTTACTCTTTATATTATTATTATTATAATACAGGATTTATTTAGCGGCAACAGTTTACACAGCACTTTACAATATAAGGAAGGCATTACGATCACAATACAATTCAAGACAAGATGATAAGGAGGGCATATATGATTTTCCTGACTCTTATTAAATCAGGCTTACAAAGTTTTTTACTAATTGTACTTCGACCTGGACAAATACATCTTGTACCGAGTATTTTTACCTCGGTCAAAATAATGGTGAAAATGAGGGCCGAAATGTAATAATGGCAGAAACAAAAAGTTACTTCCATGGAAGCACATTGGAAACGTTGACTTTAAATGGGGCCCCAATGTAATTTTGCTAACAAGCAAAAATAACCCAACAATAGAAGAGCGGACTTTTTAACAAGTCACACTTTTTTGAATAAATAAATAGTGTAGGTCTTGGAACCCAAAAAGTCCTCTCTTTCATCATTGGGTTCTAATAGCCTACAGTTATGGATGTGGTACCTGATTTACCGACCATTGTTTCTATTGTTTCCAAGAACCTCCCGCACTCCTTACAGTCTGCAACCATTCAATGGTGGTGGTGCTCATGGTGATCACACGCATGGTGCCGTGCAAAACTCAGGATAATCTCAGCAGGTCACCGGCACACATAAAGATAAGTTCAGATATCAATATCTCTTTGATATGTTTATTAAAGAGTGTCACAGCATGTCATTAGAAGCTGAAGCTAGCGTTTCGGGACCTCGCAGGGACCCTTCATCAGAGCGACATAGTGACTACCAACCAGTATACTATAAACAAACATAGTGATGAAAGACAATCCACAGAAAATGTTTACTAGTCATCTCCAAACACCTTCATGATTCCAATCTCCTTCAATTCACCACTATTCCTATTTCCACAATCATTATTCACAACCCGGCCAATGTTCTGGAATGGCGCACGTCTGAAGGATTGTTACAAGATCACCCAACATGAAAAATTGCTTCTTTTGGGGTGTGGTATCACCATAACCCCATAATTAGTTCCCAATCTCTCTCCCAGATAGCAAGGATAACTTGCTACAAACTTGTGTCAGGGTTAAATTGTAATTCTTGTTGACTTGCTGCACACATTCCTGGCAAGTTGTAGACTTGCAGAACACTTGCAGCACAAGTTCTAGGTGACACTTTTCGAATTTGTAGCAAATTTGCTTGGCAAGTCTACAGCAAGAGTCCTGCAGGTCTTGGCAAGAGCTCTGCGAGTGTAAAGCACTTTTGCAAAGCACGTTGATCTGGAGACCTGCAATGCAGACTTGCTGTAATTGTGCAACAAAATTGTGAAGCTTGGCAAGTCTGCAACAGTTTAGCAAGTCATTTTCAAACTTGCAGCTCAATTTCTTGCTATCTGGGATATACATAGGAAACATGAAAATTGCTGTGTGAATAAGGCGGTAAAGTAATCATTATCAATTGGACTGGTAGCCCCTAAATGAGTACATTGAATAGTTTGCACCGATAGCTCCTAAAAGGAACTTCCATGTCCACTGTAAACTAAACAGACAATTTAGATTGAGCTGGAATCCGACAGATATTTTTGCACAGATGGATTTCTGTAGAAACACGTCTCAGTTACGAGTCTCTGCAACTGATCTTATGCCGTCATACAATACTGAAGCACCGGGGACTAAGAGACAAAAGACGAGTCATTTTTTTGTTACTGACTGCAGGAAAC
>NW_017306920.1:376281-392558 GCF_000935625.1 Nanorana parkeri | reverse complement strand
AGTAGATCACCTGGCAGGGTATAAAGGATGAACTATTCTCATCTATTAGCATACAATGATCAGAGGATTTATCACAAATTCTCTAACTGTATAAATGTTGCAAAAACAAACATAAAAAAATTAAAAATTATGAAACAAGTGTTTTTTCACTCCGGTTCCCTATTTGCTTCAAGTTCCCAATCGAGTTCAGTGAAAATGTTCTTTTTGGAAATCTCTCGAACCCTATTGGGTGCCTGAATTGACCACGGGCTTGATTGAAAATGACCTCCTTAGTAAATCACCCCCATTTTTTATCTCATAATAAACCAAACCCCCGCACACAGCAGATGAACAATAACGGCATACATTCATGTTCATGTAAGTTTTTAAACTGTGATTAAAATGAATGGCCTGTGGATTTTCGACCATTAAACAGAACAGAACTGAGCATCGCTCGGCGACGATCAGCAGAAATTGTAGGATTTTTTGTAGAAAGCTTTTCCAGTATCTGTAAAAAATAAGTCAAGGCAACTGGACTTGCTGTATTTTTCTTGAAGACGTTTCACTGGACATCGGACCAGCTTTCTCAATTCAGAATGACGTATACAAAAGTCTCTGAATTTAGAAAGCCAGGTGGATGACCAGTGAAACGTCTTGAAGAAACATACAGCAAGTCCAGTTGCCTTGACTTATTTTTTTACAGATATACCATGACCTGGATGAATGAGAACCTTCACAGACAAAGCTTTTCTGGGTTCACAGAACATGCTGGTAGTCACTTTTCACCACCGCTGCTTTTCCCTTCTCTTTAGACTAAAAAGAACAAAACTTCCGTTGGAGAGTACACACTGCCATACACTCTTCCACATGTCACCTGAGTAGCAGAGAAGACTGTGGCATGCTTTAACACCCCATATCCGGGATTGAAGGCCCCAATCTTTTGACCAGGTATGACCGTCCAAATTTCTGAAAAACTGATTTAGCCTCCAGTGAAAAATTTAGCAAAAGTTCACCTCCAATTTACTTTTAATGCCTTTAACCAAAAACATCCTAAGTAAAATGTCTCAAGCCCCGAGGGCTGAGCCAAAATGAGGTTTCTCCTTACAACAATTAATGAATCAAAGTCAATTGGAAGCAAAAATTTGCACAACTTTTTTGCCACTCGTTCCTACTCAAGACCCATCGCTCTCTATAAGATGTCTACCTCTCTATGGTCAGCTTGAAAGCCAACACAGACCAAAACATTCCTACTTTCCTATAAAGGGGGTTTAGCATTGATCATTCTAGCATCTGTATGTGTAATTTAATTTTCACCTACAATAGTCTCAAAGATATATTCCGATGTTGCACAATGACTAAGGATTGAGAAAAAAGCAAAGAAAGAACAAAAAAGGCAAGACAACCAAGAGGAGTTCAGACCTGGGGTCTGCTGCTGCGGAATAATGTGTGCATCCCCATACTGTAAAACTGGATGACTGCAATCTCCGATGTTTACAATGTTGTGAAACTTTTTGTTTCTGATTGATGCAATCAGTCTTCATCCCAAGCTCGTGGCCCATTTTAGGCAAGTCTAGCTGGCCGAACTTGCGCTCGCTTACACATCCAATAAAGGGACAAATGTGAAACATTTGCAGAGACTGAGCTGAAAATAAAATCTCTGAGCCCAGCTGGGGGTTTGAAGAGAAAGAAAATAGCTGAGAAGGTACAGAATCCGTGCACGTTACACAAACATACATACGCAGAAGCGTCTCAATCAATCATCTCTGCCTGGCCCGATTGTTCTAAACTGATGACGGGCAAACGATGATTGATTACTATGAGCTGCAGTGATTTGTACCCCGTCCTTGCTCCTTATTACAAAATAAGTACCCTCTAATCACACGGTTCTCCTACTGAGCCACAAACTGAATATGTCAAAAAGTTTTTAAACAAGAAAGTTCCAGCCCAGATTTATAGATGTCCGTCTCATCCTCTATGGCGGTGTCAGAGTTTGCACACAACTTGGACGTTTCTCTGTCTAAGGGGCTCCTTGTTCCCACACCCTTTATATCTTTCTCTGGTTTATGTGGCTCCAGCGGCCCTGTAATGATTACCCACCAAGACATTCCTAGTATTGTTCCCATCTTATTGTTCTTTGCCTTTATCTCCAATTCTCCTTTACTGCTTTCTTCACCCAAAGTGCCTCCTCCATTCTGTATTCTGCTGAAGTATCCATCATTTTCACTGCCTGCTCTGCGCTCCCCCATTATCTGCACACTGACCATTGTAAATCCCTCTATCTATGAACTGATCTATCTATCTAATGCTGGATGAATCATTACAATTATCTAAGCAATGTGTATCTATATAATTATTGATCTGCCAAGCTTATCGATATTGTAACATAAGTATCTATCTAATATGTATCTTTATAATTATCTATATATTGATCTATCTATCTAATATGTATCTTCATAATTATCTATATATTGATCTATCTAATATGTATCTTCATAATTATCTATATATTGATCTATCTATCTAATATGTATCTTCATAATTATCTATATATTGATCTATCTATCTAATATGTATCTTTATAATTATCTATATATTGATCTATCTCTCTAATATGTATCTTTATAATTATCTATGTATTGATCTATCTAATATGTATCTTTAAAATTATCTATGTATTGATCTATCTCTCTAATATGTATCTTTATAATTATCTAGATAACACATATCTACTTAATTGTTTATCTGCCAAGCTAATAGATATCTTTATACGTATCTATCTAATATATATCTTTATAATGATCTATGAACTGATCTATCTGTCTAATGCTGTTTGTATCATTATCTAGGTAACCTGTATCTACATCATTATTTATCTTCCAAGCTAATAGATAACTTCATACTTATCTATCTAATAAATATCTTTATAAGTATCTATGTAGTATATATCGACTTAATTATTTATCCAGCTAGCTAATCTATATCTTCATAATATTCTATCTATTTATCTATGTATTTAACATTCATATATATCATTGTCTATAACTCTCTATTTAATGTAAGATGTCTATCGACATAAAATTGAATCTATCTTTTGATTTATTATCTATGTATCTATTCACACCTCTGAGTCGCACAGGGCACCTATAAAGCACTCTATTATTTATCTATCTATCTATCTATCTATCTATCTATTTATCTATCTATCTATCTATATATCGATCTTCTATCGATCTATCTATCTATCTATCTATCTATCTGTTTATATTAAAATCTATCTGTTTATAATCTATTGATTGATCTATCGATCTATTCATTATCTATTATCTATCTATATTGGTTTATATTGAAATATATCTGTTCACAATCTCTTTCTCTCTTTCTCTCTCTCTCTCTCTCTCTCTGTATCTATCATTATCCATCTATCTATCTATCTATCTATCTATCTATCATCTATCTAGCTAGCTATAATCTATCTATCTATCTATCTTCTATTGATTCTCTTCTATTGATCTCTCTCTCTGTATCTATAATTATCCCTGTATCTATCTATCTATCTATATATCTATCTATCTATCTATCTCTCTCTCTCTCTCTCTCTCTATCTATTATCTATCTATCTATCTTCTATCAATTGCTCTATCCATTATCTATCTATATCTGTTTATATTAAAGTCTATCTATTTATCTATATTCTACTTATCAATCTATCGATCTATCCATTATTTATCTAGCTATCTATCTTTATCTCTTTATTTATCTACTTAAATTCCTTCTCAGTCACATAGAACACTCAAGAAAAGCACATTTAAGTTTGCCTCCAAATTATAGTCCCCATCACCCCTCCAGCTAATACCAGACTCTCCGGTGAAGGAGTGTAAACCAGCAACCACTTATATTGATAAATAAACCGCAAACAGATCTAAGTTTACTGTATCAATGCAAAATAAACAACGGGACAAGATTGAATTATCTATGTGATGTGTCCTGATAACACAGATAAATAATTCATCATATCATTCAGCAGAAAACAAAACTTACTTTTCAGTGTCAGCAGTGTGAAGAAGAAGAAGCCGTGTGTGGATTGTTGTGACTCTAATGATTTACATGTCTAACCTAAAAGGCACAGAGGGGCACTGGACACATGATGAGTATTCTACGTGTTTACCCAAATACGTGTATCCTATGTTTACCAAAGAACGTGGCAGCCAGATAATTACAGATATGCAGTGTGTGTATGTATGTATGTATGTATGTATGTATGTATGAGAGAGAGAGATCAACAGATAAATAGATATAAATGTATGTACTGATTTACGGATAGATGGATAGAGACAGAATAGACAGAAAGAGAGAGAGAGAGAGAGAGAGAGAGGTGCAGAAGGAGAGAGACAGAGGGGGGAGATATGAGAAAGAGAGAGAGAGTCAGAAAGATAGATATGGGCAGATGGAGAGAGAGAGAGAGAGAGAGGGGGGGGGGGGGTTTTTTTTGAGAGAGAGAGAGAGACGAGAGAGAGAGAGAGAGAGAGACGAGAGATAGATAGATAGATAGATAGATAGATAGATAGATAGATAGATAGATAGATAGATATGTAGCGAGAGAGAGAGATGGATCGATGGATGGAAAAAGAGACAGAGAAAGAGGGAGAGAAAGAGAGAGAGAGAGAGACAGAAAGATAGATATGGGCAGATGGAGAGAGAGAGAGAGAGAGTTAGATAGATAGATAGATAGATAGATAGATAGATAGATAGATAGATAGATAGATAGATAGATATGTAGCGAGAGAGAGAGATGGATCGATGGATTGAAAAAGAGACAGAGAAAGAGGGAGAGAAAGAGAGAGGGAGAGAGAGACAGCGGGAGAGAGAGGGAGATGAGATTCGTAATTAGTGGATAGAGAGAGAGAGAGAGAGAGAGAGAAAGAAAGAAAGAAAGAAAGAAAGAAAGAAAGAAAGAGAATGTAGCTGCTGCAAATGTAACTTACAACATCTCTGCCCTCAGAAACGATGTGAGAAGTTCGGACAGGTTGTTCCAAACTCACAATTGTCATCTCAGTGAATAATAAGAGCCCCCAGAAGCCATCATCATCATCCCCCCTTATATCCATGCAGTGCAGAATAACACGACTCACCATGGTGTGCACAGCCCAGAGTCACTCTCCAGACAGACAAGGATCCCTTTTTCCTGTAGCTCTCCCCAGTTCCCCCAGACAAAGTCCAGGCAGCAGAAAGTGTAATCCCTGAGAAGGAGGAAGATGTGGTGATCAGAGACGATCCATGAGATTCACAAGGAGTAGTAGAAGTGTGAGCAGCACACATACACACACACACAGTCCTGGAGCTGCTGGGAAGGTGCAGTGCTGGTGCCTGTGCGAAGTTCGGAGTCCTAGCTCTGCTGTTCTCCTGGAAGACACTGCCAGCTAGAGGCGGCTCTGCCTCTCACGGCTCCACGAACCTGCTTATATTCGGTGTCATTGGCTTTGATCACAGAAGTGATGTCAGACTTCATTAGCATAACAAAGTGCTCCGGATTTGCAGCTTCAAACGGAGACCAGCGGCGTTTGATGTATTCAGGGAGCTGTCCTCCTCCTCCTCCTGCAGCTCCTGCACTGGGGCGATGTGAGGAGGGAGGTGCAGGATGAAGTGCAGTTCTAGCTGCAAGAAAAATATAAATCCTGCAAGAAGGAAAGCAAACCTCCCACCCTGCCACTGGAGGGGCTCTGGAATAAAATATACCAAATGTGCTTGGAGGGTAGGACACTTTGCTGCAACATTTCTTAAAGGGATGCTCCACTTTTACATCAGTCTATAGTTAAAGTATAACTCTATAGTATGTTTATGGTAGTATGTATAATGACTGTATAGTTTAATTTATACACCATAGCAAACATTTAAAGTGATATTAAAGTCAAAATGATTTTAACAGACATGTGCATTCGGATTCGAACGAACCTGCAAATCAACTAAATCCATTTGATTTGGCGGTCCGAATCCAAAATAACAATGTTTTGTATATGCCCGAATATACTAAAACGATATTTGGGCATATAAAAATTGGTTATCAGAACGTGCGGTGGCTATATTGGCCGCTGGCGCATTCTGCGCATGCCCGCCGCCATCTTGGAGGCAGGGAGCATACCGCCACATGATGCCACGTCATGGGTGACGTTATTCGCAGAATGAGCGGCGGCCAGATTGGCCGCCAGCGTGTTTTGCTTTTGCGCGCCGCCATTTTGGAGTATATCTTGGTATACACAAAGATGGCGGCGCCCACATATTCGGGTGCCGCCATCTTGGTGTATACAACATATACTCCAAAATGGCAGCACACATGCGCAGAACGCAACCCACGGCCGCTATGGCCGCCATTCGTTCTGCAGTTTCTTTGTGCGGTTTTGGATTCGGGGGCTTGTTGCCTCCGAAACAGCATTACAATTAGTTTCCATTGACGAAACAAATGAGGATGTTTTTCATTTGTTTCTTCCGAAAAACAAATGTTTTTGCCGTGCAAATGTCTAGTTTTTAAGCTTTTTTAAAAATGTTGATGAAGTCACTTGCAATGGATTCTGTTCCTTGATATTAAAATGTTTAGTTTCCTGCAGAAATAGGCTGGTCCCCTGAGCACTGGTCCTGATATTCTGTTTTAGGGTGGCTCCTTTCCCTTGCAAGGTCCTATAGAGTCACCCTTGTGTGTGCAGCTCCCCCCTCTCTTCCCTTCTCCAAGATAGTAGATGGACGGCTGCTGAAGACTACTCTGTCTCTTGTGATCTTTTACTGGACAGGAAGTTCAAGGAAGCAGAGCTGAGAGAACAGGAAGCAGCTGTTCATAAACATGATCACTGTCAGGCTGCATTCACACCTAGACATGTGCGATTCGTTTTGTTCCGAATCAAAGTTCCAACGCATCCGAATTTCCGAATCCCAATGCATCCAAATGTGTCCCACTCCGAATTTCCGTTTTCAAATTTTGTTTAAAAACTAAACTGAATCGGACATGTGACTTTTCTGGACAATCAGATGTGTTTTTCGGTTTTAATGCATCCGAATGGGTCTAAATCCGAATTCTGGGAGCCTCAGCTTTAGTTTTATGTATATATGGCTCCCAATGTTGCCGCAATGAATATTCCTTCGTACTACAGAATACTAATTATATACATAGTACCAAAGCTGATGCTCCAAGACCCGAATGGAGTCCGAATTCCGAATAGCATTCAGGACCTCCGGAATGCCATTCGGGTCTGGAATCCTCAGCTTTAATATTATGTATGTATGTATATGGCTCCCTGACCCATATTGCTTTCAGGAGCTCCCCAATGCAATTCAGAAATTCGGATACCGAATGCCATTCAGGTCTGGGTGCCTCAGCTTTAGTATTAATATCTGTAAATGGTTTTCTGTGGTAGTCGCAACGAATATTCGTAAACTCATCCAAAACTATCGAAAATTCAAATTTCCTGCAAATCCAAAACCCGAACTGAATTGAATTTTGGACCCGAATCCCGAAATAATGAAAAATCCGAACCAAACCAAATCTTTCCGCAGCTTACATGTCTAGCAACACCTATTACATGCATCTTACGCCTATGTTTTGTGAGCGTTTTTTGCGTGTTTTTAGTAGCAGATTGTAAGGAGGTTGCAGCAAATTCATGTGCATGGGCAAAAAGCGCCGAATCTGCTCATAAATTATTGCAGCACGCGTTTTTTTCAAGCGTTTTCTATAGAGTCAATGGGATGAAAACACGCTGAATCTGCCCATAAAGTAGCTCATGTAGTATCTCGTGTGACAGGTGTATTTCTACTTGCGACAAATCGTCCAGGGGTGAACAGGGGCCATAGAACTGAATGAGATTCCTGAGGCCGAGCGTTTTGTCGCGCTGATTGACGCGTGACAATACGCTTAGGTGTGAATGGAGCCTAAGTACTTGGGAAAAATTTTTAAGAAATACTTTTCTGGGCAATGTATATTCGTATGCAGGGGCGTATCTGCCGCGATTTTGCTGGGTAATGTATATTTGTATGATCTGGATTCATTATTCAAAAAAGATTGAGAGTTGAACACCACTATTTATCTATTAATCTAATATGTATCTTTATAATTAGGAAAATGTACAGAGAAGGTGCGCTGGGCTGATTTGACGCGGGAGGTGCAGGATGAAGTGATTCTCTATCTGCAAGAGGAATAATAGGGCTAGTTCGCACCAGCCACAGTGCGTTCTGGCCAGATTGGGGCCGGAACGCACTGCATCGCATTGCGGCCGGATTACTTTTTTGTGGGACGGGATGGGGTGTGGAGGCGCATTGAGCTCAATAGTACTGCAGCCATGCCCTCCGATCGTAGTGCGATCGGTCGCACGGGGAAGCGTTGCACATCAATGTCTGCGTTCTGTCTGCTCAGAAAAAATAGTGCTTGCAGCACTGATGTGCAACGCATTCCCGTGCGACCGATCACACTGCGGCCAGAGGGCGTGGCTGTGGTGCCATTGAGTTCAATGCACGTCACGCCTCCTACCGCCCACAACAAAGTGAGCCTGCCTCAATGCGATCCAGTGCGTTCCAGGAACTCACTGTGGCTGGTGTGAACTAGCCCTAAACCCTTCAAATAGGATAGCAAACCCCCCAAACATCCCAGGGATATGGAGGGGCTCTGGAGTAAAACATGACATACATGCTTGGAGGCTAGGGCACTTTTTAAATAAAAAATGTTACAACATTTCTTAAAGGGATGATCCACTTTTACCTTCCACCCTGCCAGGTATTTTGTTGGAGGGGCTCTGGAGTAAAATATGGCATATGTGATTGGAGGCTAGGACACTTTTTGGGGTCTATTCACGAAGCAGCGAAAGGATCTAGTCGTAGCTTCGGCCGATCCTTCGGCTACCTTAGGCCCCAGGACCCCTTCAGTTCAGTAGAACCGAAGGGCTGCTGTACGGGCTATTCACAATAGCCCGTACAGCTCCCGAACATGGCCGAGCGGCTCAGCCGAGCCGAAGGCATATGCCTCGGCTCGACTGAGCCGCGCTGAAAGCCTAAGCTGGCCGAGCGGCCGGCCATTGGCCGGCCGACAGCCTGCTTCTGACAGCTGGGAGGCGCCAGCCGTGATCTTACGGCTGGCTCCAGCCACTTGCAGAGAGATCAGCGTCCCTGGTTACCTGCTAACCAGGGACACTGACCTCCAGACAGCAAACTCTCCCGGGCGCTCCGGGAGTCTCCCGCTCCCGGCCGCCCAGGAGAGAAACACTGCCTTTTCTTTTCTCTTCTTTATTTTGACACCGAGCATTTTTTGTCCATAGCATTGCACCCTCCCTCTGCTGATGGACCTGATGGAGAACTGCAGCAGAGGGCGGGTGCAATGCTAGTTTACTATTGGCTATTGCAAATTGAAATAGCCAATAGGAATCTAGCATTGCATTCCTATGGGCAAACATTTTTTTTTTTATTCTGACACGGCTCCGTGTCAGAATAAAGAAAAAAAAAGAAAAAGCAGAGTTTCTCTCCTTGGCAGTGCAGGGCTGCTGGACCTCATCCCTAACAAGCATGATAGCAATCTGCCCAGTGTGCCAGTATTCTGGAGTAAACTGTGCATGTGATTGGATGCCACATTTTTCTATTACTGTGACACATTTCTTAAAGGGATGTACCTCCCGCAGATCAGTTTGATATCTATTATCTAGTGATGGCCTAAAAAAGTATGGAAACCTTCCAAACATGAAAAAAAACTTCTAAAGCCCTAACTTTTTCTTTAGTGTTGAATAACATGTGGAAGAGCTAGAACCTCTGTCAGGTTTGCATTGATGTGTCCACGTTGGGGAGAATTACCCTCTCTATCTGTCTTGGTGACCATTGTCATCAGGACTGAAATCATGGGAAAGTCCGAAATTTTGAGTTGTCACCAGAGCCGGGAAATAAAGGAGAAATCTAATGGCTGTTGTTAAGATGACAACTATCCAAGAGGGGGTTTCACTCCTGTGCTCACTTCTCTGCATGGGGACACAGACCCAGCCCCCTTCCTGGGTCTATGTCTCAAAAAGAGTGACAGGTGTTTTATCCATTCCCAACTTTATTACTTTCCTTTAAAAATGATGTGATGTGTCATAAACAGAACTAACTTTTCTCTATAACATACTTTGTTGAGGGATTCGGGTATTAAAGGGATAGTTCACGTTAAAAAAATACTCACGCCCCCCAATTTTAGGATTTTGGAAGGACTCTAGGATGAATACAGCACATGTTGCATTAAAACCTTCAGAGTGGCTGCCATCGTTCCTTGCTAGGATTTGGTACACTGGAAGTCTTCAGCCGCCTGGTAAAGGTGCTGTCTGGAAATGGCTGTCTCCAGGTAAGCTTGCTGACAGTTTGATGTCCCATAGCTGGGAATTCAGATAATTTAGGTTTACGAGATGCACCTATCAAAGGTTCCTTGACGTGGCAGTGTGGTTTCAACGTGTATTTGCAAATGTATGTAACTAAAACCAGGGGCATCCCTAGCATTTGCGCCACCTGAAGTGGCAGGGGCTGCACTTTACAGGGCGGGGGGCAGAGATTGGGCTTCTGCATCATCTCCCTGCCCAATTCTGGCCAGCATCTCACCCAGTGAGATCACTGGTTGCCAGGAGCTGTGCCGGATGCTAAGAGCTGGGCGGGGAGATGTGTATGACCCTTACACGTCTCCTCTCCCAGCCCTTAGTGATCTGGGATGCACTGGCTGGAAACGGAGTCAGGCACACTGAAAACATTGTGCAGCAGTGCAGCAATGCCTTAGATCTCACACTGCAGATATACAACTATGAGGCTGAAGGCACACTCAGATACCAGGACAGTGCATTGCTATTCCAGACAAAAGGTCATTTTTCAGGGTGCTGCTTAGGTGCAGTTAACATTTCTAGATGTTACCTATAATGTTGCAATTATTCACTTTCACCTTAAAGGGTTTACCACCTTTGCCTTTTGTTCAGTCTATGTTTTTGAATGACGTAATGATGAACCTCATAAAAATAGTAACCCCTGTTGGAAACACTATTTACTATGGATGCACCAATACCGAGTACTCGTGAAAATGCCCCTATACCTAAAACCGATACCACACTTTACATTTTTAAACTGAAGCGGCTGCCATAAGGTCCCGTGCTTGCTGGGGACCTAATGGCAGCCTTCTTGAGGAACCATGTAGTGCCTGTTTATAGCTCTGGCCTGCACAGCTCCCCTGCTGCGATCCTCTACATCTGCCCCTTCTGAGATCCTCCGCATCTGCCCCTGCTGAGACCCTCCGCATCTGCCCCTTCTGAGACCCTCCACATCTGCCCCTTCTGAGACCCTCCGCATCTGCCACTGCTGAGATCCTCCGCATCTGCCCCTTCTGAGACCCTCCACATCTGCCCCTTCTGAGACCCTCCTTATCTGCCCCTGCTGAGACCCTCCTTATCTGCCCCTGCTGAGATCCTCCGCATCTGCCCCTACTGAGACCCTCCACATCTGCCCCTGCTGAGACCCTCCGCATTCAGCCCTGCTGCGATCCTCCACATCTGCCCCTGCTGCGATCCTCCACATCTGCCCCTTCTGAGACTCTCCAGATCTGTCCCTGCTGTAATCCTCCACATCTGCCCCCGCTGAGACTCTCCACCCGAGACATCATGCCTGAACCCCGGAGCAGAGCAACAACACAGAGTATGTAGTAAATTCATATGCTATTCTGCATTGTTGTATAATGTATTGCTGGGATTTGTAGTCCTTTATATTGATGGTATTATTCTGCATAGCTGTATAATGTATTGCTGAGATTTGCAGTCCTCTATAGCTGATGGAATTTTTCCGCTTTTCTGTGTAATGTATTGCTGGGATTTGAAGTCCTCTATAGCTGGTGCCATTTTGAATTGCTATATAATATATTGCCAGGATTTGTAGTCCTTTATAGCTGATGTTATTCTGCATTGTTGTATAATGTATTGCTGAGATTTGTAGTCCTCTATAGCCGAAGGTATTATTCTGCATTGATGTATAATGTATTTCTGGGATTTGTAGTCCTTTATAGCTGATGTTATTCTGCATTGTTGTATAATGTATTGCTGAGATTTGTAGTCCTCTATAGCCGAAGGTATTATTCTGCATTGATGTATAATGTATTTCTGGGATTTGTAGTCCTTTATAGCTGATGATGTTTTGCATTGCTGTATAATGTATTGTTGGGATTTGTACTCTTCTATAGCTGATGGCATTATGCTGCATTGCTATATAAAGTATTGGAGGGATTTGTAGTCCATCTACAGCTTGGAATCAGTGGCAGAATTACCAGAGTCATAGCATTCGCAACCGCGAGCGGGCCCTGGCGCTCCACCACCGTCCTAAAATCATTAGTCTGCATTGTTTTAGAAAAACTGTCACATGACACTAAAAAAAGGTATCGTTACTTGTACTCGGTCTGGAAAAAATGGTATTGTGCATCCCTACTATTTACTGAGACATAAAACTGTCAGATACAGTTTTAGCAGATGCAATCCACTTTGCATGAAATACTTGTTGTAATGTACTGTGTACAGCACTGATATCTATAACTTGAAGTCATATGATGGAGGTATAATAACATCATAACAAACACATGTACATGAAACAGTAAGAATGCAGACTGGGTAAGAGGGAAAAAAAAGTTATAATTTAAAGAAGATGCATTAAAGGAGGTAGCTGTGGAATCTTCAAAGGCAAACCAATGACAGTTTCTTAATACCGCGATTTTATATCTTGGGGTAAACTCGGAAAGCTTTGACTGCGGCCCAAGACATAAAATGGAGTTCTTAAGAAACAACTGTTTGTTAGATGTAACACATGATATTTCGTATACCCAGAAGAATTATTTTTACATTAGCTGGAACCATTCCATATGTATGTGCAAAACATACAGTTCTCCCTGTAAAGGAGGTTGCGCTGTATGGAACAGGCTTTTGGTATGAGTCGCTGTGTGACCAAGGAACAACCCATAGGTCTTGTGTCTATGCGTAGGATAGCCTTTATCAGATACTGCGTCTTCAGTTTATTTGTTCATTTGGATATTTCGTTATTTCGGAATTCGGGATTCAGATCCTAAATTCAATTCGGTTCGGGTTTCGGGTTTAGACGAAATCCGAATCTTCGTTAGCTTAGGATGAGTTTACGAATGTTCGTTGTGAATACCACAGAAAACCGTATACAGATATTAATACTAAAGCTGGATCTCCTAGACCCGAATGGCATTCAGGATCCAAATTTCCGGATTGCATTTGGGAGCTCCTGAATGCCATTCGGGTCTGGGAGCCACATACATATATTACTATAGCTGAGGCTCCCAGACCCGAATGGTATTCGGGAGCTCCCAAATACAATTTTGAAATTTGGATCCCGAATGCCATTCGGGTCTGGGAGCCACATACATATATTACTATAGCTGAGGCTCCCAGACCCGAATGGTATTCGGGAGCTCCCAAATACAATTTTGAAATTTGGATCCCGAATGCCATTCGGGTCTGGGAGCCACATACATATATTACTATAGCTGAGGCTCCCAGACCCGAATGGTATTCGGGAGCTCCCAAATACAATTTTGAAATTTGGATCCCGAATGCCATTCGGGTCTGGGAGCCACATACATATATTACTAAAGCTGACGCTTCCAGACCCGAATGGCATTCGGGAGCTCCCAAATGCAATTCGGAAATTCGGATCTTGAATGTCATTCGGGTCTAGGAACCTCAGCTTTAGTACCATATGTATATACTGAACACAAATTTTCATTACAGCAACATGGGAGCCATATATCATATGGCTCCCTTGTTGTCGTAACAAAAATTTGTGTACAGACCCATTCGGATGCAATTAACCGAAAAACACATCTGATTGGCCAGAAAAGTCACATGCTCGATTCAGTTTCGTTTTTGAACGAAATACGTGCGGGATCAGACATTCGGAAATGGAAATTCGAATTTGGACACATTCGGATGCATTGGGATTCGGAAATTCAGATGTGTCCGAATGTCTGAATTTCGGAAAATGTATCCGAATCGCACATAGTCTAGAAAAAATCCATTGATGGAAAAACCTTGTCATTCAGTATATTCAGGGAGGCAGCTGACCTCATTTTTTGGGGACATAACTTGGCTGGACCTAGTCCTGACTATCTGCAGCAAAACCCGATCATAGCTGAAATCCATGTGGTGAAAATTGTTTTGACCAGGCAGAGTATAAAAGTGGACATTCAGGAGGAAGTTTTCTGGATTCTAAAGGACCTCATCCCAACATTTCCTTGTCACTGGTTATTTTTAAACCCCGCAGCTTCCCACTGCTCAGTGTTCTCAGGTCGAGGTCTGAGTCACTAAAGGCTTAGAGGTCATTTGTCCAAGGTCAAATCAGACTCGCATTCTTGTATTTGTCAATTAAAGAGGAATCATCGAATTGTAAGACGGTTTACCCGCTGAAAGACATTGACACCTGACACTGTACAGAGAAGGAAGAAGCAAGATAAGGAGAGGAAGATTAGAAGCTGTGCAAATTTAGGGGAAGATTTAGCACAGACTAATGGGCTCGGAATTTTTTGTTACTGTGTGATCAAAATGTGCCGAAGACTGGAAGTGATAGGTTGTAATCTGTATGAAATACGGTAAGGAGAAGAAATAAATCAATTTTTAAGGCTTAATAGAACTTTTTTTTTACTTTATGTCATGAACATTTTCTCATCAAAAAATTCATTGATCTTTTTGCAGTCTAAACCTAAGGCTAGCCATGCACTATGGCAGAGGTAGGCAGGGGCGTCCTGAGGTGGGGTGTCACCCGGAGCAGTTACCAGGTGACACCTCGCCATGATATCATTGCGCATACGCATGACATCATCACATGATCGCAGAGAGAAGACAGGTAACTGTTTAGAGCTGAGGGTGTCTTCATGTACCCAGCCTGAGGTGGATTTGTATTATTATTATGAACTATAATGCAAATATATCAGTTTAGCTATAACAACATATCTGTTATAATTAGCATGATACTGTCAGGCAGAGCAGTCAGTTTGCAGCTAGCATTGTACTGGTTGAGAAAAAAAGGCTGGTTGCAATGGGAAACACCTGAAACCCCTCCTACTTAAAGTGCTAGTTCACCCTTTCATAACCCCCTGCTGTACTTAGCTGCAAGGATCACCATCGCCAGTCTCCCAATTCAGCCCATAAAATTGTCCTGACACTTAAAAACTTCGCTACACAGCCCTGGAGGTTGTACAGCACCATGATGCTTGCAATGGTGTGCTATCATTGGTCTGTGTGACTGCCCTGACCAGTGAGAATCTCTTCTCCTCAGTTATTTGCGCACTCCACTGCAAGCTTAATGTTTCTACACAGCCTCTGGGACTGTGCATGAAGTTTTCAAGTTTTTGGATCGTTACATTAGCAGGTGATGGATCCAACCAATAAACACTTCGGACCATCATTTAATGCAGAGGTGCCCATTAGACTGCCAGGAAGACGAGGAAGGAGAGAGAGTGAGGAGACAGCCAGGAGAAAGAGAGCCAGGAAAGAGAGCGAGAAGAGAGCCAGGAGAGAGAGCGAGGGAGGTTTTTTCCCCTTGGTAGATCTCATCGAGCTTGTCATTTGAAAAGTAGATCTTAACCCCAAAAATTGTGGGCAACCCTGACTTAGAGGATATGACCCCCGATATGCTTTAGAAACTACTCAATATGCAGAGCCTTCGGTATCTGACCCGACTATACGGTTAATAGGAAAAGTATGGTCAGCATATAAGTCGTTGATGTATACTACAGGATTTACTACATTTACGCCAATATGGGCTAACAAACTTCACCCAGAGGCATTTAAACTTTCAGGGTTTGTTAAAGGTAACGAGATGGGTATTTGGACGTTGTCACAAATTTATAAGCAAGGTTCCTTGTTTACTTTTCAACAGCTGTAACTTGTGTTTCCTCTTCAGAATGAACAGTTTTATAAATATTTGCAGCTTTTTTTTTTCTATAATTAAAAAACATTTTTTCAATGCGTTAAGGTGCGCTAGCAGCCCATTCATAATGAACTGACGGCTTGCCACGGTTGTTACAGCATGCATGTGGTAATATGAACAAGCCCAGAAAGATCCACTATATTCATACAGCAATAGCTACTCTGATGATGCTAATAATAATATTTAAATAAGATACCTTTTAAATGTAGTTAAAAAGGGAAATTCACAGTTGGAATTAGCATACAGTAGTATAAGTATACATTATATATAATTAGTATAAAAATATAGATCATATATAACTTAGCATATATTAGTACGATATTTTATATAAATAAATATATATA
>NW_017306920.1:326867-376119 GCF_000935625.1 Nanorana parkeri | reverse complement strand
ATCTATCAGTATTATCATCATCATAGTTGTAAATATCAGGCAGATATTCATGCCCAGCAGCCTTCGTTCTGCTTTTACCCATTTACCTGCCAATCACCTTTCATGACAGTCAAAGTTCAGGTTTAAATGCCCCCATGAGTGTTTTATCTGATAAAAGCTGACAAGAGGGCAGGAAGCTGGACAAGGTTAAAGATAAACACAGATATAAATAATTAGGCTCAATTAAAAAGCCATTGTGCTTACCATGCTGCCACATCGGTCAGGGCTGTGGGTGCAGGTTACATGAGGTTGTGGTTTTGCAGTCATTGGGTGACCTTTGTATTTTGCGAGGGGTAATAAACAGACACATTGTCACGGCCCAATTACAGGTTAATGATTTGTCATTTACATGTGAAGAGTACAGAGCCAGATAACATTACACAGCACAGAAGCTTCCCTAACACCTTTACTATCTAGGCTGTTCAAACACCACAGGGGGAAAATCCAGAGCGAAAAAAAAGAAAGAAAGAAAATAAACAAAAAATCTCAAACATGTAAAAGCAAAATAAAATCTTTATTGAGCAGAATATTAAAAAAAGAACTTGCGTTTGACATTTAATTGTTTTTATTGCTAATTAATTAGCATTAGGGAAAAAAAATTTCTACTTATTCCTCGAAGGCCCCATTGGCACCTCAGCATTTTAAACCTTGAGTTCCCATTTCTTCCAGCTGCCCCTCATTTGGAGGGATTGTCCCGCGTTTTAAATGAAATCCCCGTGTCACTCTTTCCTCCTCAAATG
This sequence comes from Nanorana parkeri, assembly GCF_000935625.1. Classification (NCBI taxonomy): domain Eukaryota; kingdom Metazoa; phylum Chordata; class Amphibia; order Anura; family Dicroglossidae; genus Nanorana; species Nanorana parkeri. Next base: position 375,340 of record NW_017306920.1, on the reverse strand, counting down.
TCTCTCTTTTTGGGATGTACCCATCTCAATAAAAAAAAATATTATTTATCTATCAACAGTGTTTTATTGCACTTTTATCGTTTAAATGATTGCAATTACTATTTTTAATGGCCGGTATGAAGGAAAATAAGCCCTTGTGGGTTTAATCGATCACTTTTTCTGTATTCATTCTTCGTGATTCGTGTCCCCGCATCCAGTGATCTGTGTCCCCGGATCCAGTGATCTGCGTCTCTACAACATGTACGATATTTCCCAAACGAAAATCCCATCCAGATATGGAATGATAAAATGTCTACATCCTGCGGCTTCTATTTTGCTCCTCGCTATAGACAAAAATGAACGTCGATTAGATGAAACTCACTAATAGAAGATCACAGGAATCTTCCAAAAAAGAAAATCATCAAAGGAAATTCTACTGACCATCTTCACTCGCTGCATGGATTCAGGGGCTGAAGACAAAGATCTGAGCCCAGACACTGCGAATCATTATTTGACTAAAGATGGAATATATTTGGGGCCCATTTACATGTTTGTGGCGCATTAAAGTGCGTTATATCTCCAGCATTCATGTGTGCTGTGCTAAGGCAGCCCATAGATAGATAGATAGATAGATAGATAGATAGATAGATAGATAGATAGATAGATAGATAGATAGATAGATTATAGAGAGATACGGTGGATAAACAGATAAGAAAAGAGTTTGTGCTGACTTGTGAAGACATTTGGCTTGCACAGTAGCTATAGATAGACCAATCGATCAATTATAGATAAAAAATAAAATAGTTATATCGATCATCTAGAAAAGGATAAATAGAGAGATAGAGAAAGAGAGAGAGAGAGAGTGTGAGAGAGAGAGAGAGAGAGAGAGAGAGAGAGATAGATAGATAGATAGATAGATAGATAGATAGATAGATAGATAGATAGATAGATAGATAGACAGATAAAGCAGAAGGAGATCTACAAAGGAATGCCATAACCTGGCAGCCATCTGGCACAGCGGGGTCTTGCTGGAGACAGAACTCGGCTATAAAGCGCTCTTTGGGTCACTTCCACTGACAAAGCTGTCTCCCCCTCCTGGAGCATTTTATGATTATTCCCATTTTCTACAATTTATCCGCAATGTGTAGATGATTACTTTATTACGTGTCCATGTTTGTCATAAACATTTTATATTTTACAGTCGTGTTTGCAGTTGCCGTCAGTTGCGATATGGTCTCATGGCTTGCTGAGAGGCACGCGATGTTATTCCTTCTCAGGGGACAGACGCTTGAGGATGTTTGGCTTCTACTGATTTTCCGCACCCCCCATTATATGTATTACATCATCACAATATTGTAACATTATGGTCATTTGGAAAGGTCCTCCAGCCAATGATGACTGAATCCAATTTATAACCAAGTGAATTGAGGAAATATTATGTGAATTCCTGCAGATCAGACAGATCTAAATACTAACATGAGAGCCAAAAGGTGGTGAATTAGCCCGACTGCATCATCCCTACCTGAACCTTTTCTTACACAATGTGACACCAGCTATGCTTCATCTGCCAGCTATTGGAATATTCAGATAATAATGCACTGTTCCAGTATCTGTCAAATATGCTGTGCCATTTAGAGGCAACTTAAAAAAAAAAAATCAAGGAAAATGGCACCATCTTCACAAATGTCTGCCCTTGCTGCAGCCTCTCACTTTGTGACTTGCTACAAAGTTACAATGTTGTGTTCTGATCGCTGGAGACTGAGGAAATGCTTCCTCCTGCCTGCATCAGACTGATGACATCATCGGAGCCTAAGCAAGTTTACTGGACTGGAGCTCAGGGCTAGGGATGAGCTCAGGTTCAGACAGAACCCAGTCTAAACTTGAGTTCCTCTGAAGGAGGAAGGAGCCCCCCCCCCCCCCCCGCAAACACGGAAGAAAGCTCCTTTTGTGTCACCTATCAGCTTGCTGGTGGGGAATTCCACGCCCGCAGCTTTGACGTAAGGGGTTGGATGCATTGACATCATTTACTTTATATGGCTGCATGCCTATATTTGGTGATGACCAAATATAGGCATGACATTGAACTAATATGGTTAAGTGGCCATATTAGGCAAATGACCCCAACACAAGCATCCCACCCCTTTGTTTACATGCAGCAGCGGGGTGGGGGGTGCACTAGTTCAGCTCCACTATGCAGACCCTGCTCCTTCAAGGTTGACATACATAAACCTTCTTCTGGTGTGATGAGACATTTTCAATCTTCCTCTGCAACTTTTCTAGCCCCTTCAAGTGCTTCTTGTAGGTAAGTGCGTGATATTTATGTTGCTGGTATAATTACTTTGAAGAAAAGACAGGTTTACCTTAAAGGGACCCTGTTAGATCTCTATGGAGAAGGAAATGCCCGTTCCCTGTAAGATAAGAGGTAGTATGCCTTTAGTTGTCCATGTGTCCTCAGGGCCGGATTTCCCACAAGGCCAACCGAGGCCTGCCCTCGGGGCAGCAAGAAGTAGAGCGGCAGCAGGGGTGTGGAATTCCTATCTCCCGACGCCCGAGACATGCAGTTCTGGGCGCCGGGCAGGTAGTTGTTTTCTACATTTAGCCCTGCTTTGGGCAGGCAGGGCTAAATGTACAGCGGGGCAGCTGCAGCTTGTTTTGTACAAGTGATCTCGGTGATGTGGCTGAGATCACTTGTATGCGGCCTGCATACAGGGGGGGCGCATTAAGGAACCTGGCCTTGGGGCAGCAGAGAGAATAAATCTGGCCCTGTGTGTCCTACCTCCCCTTCGTCCCAGCATGGCAGCCTCATCAGCCCCGTAAGCATTCAACACTTATGGGAGCTGTGGCTTCATCCTCCAACCCCTGTGTAGTCGCCCTTCCCAAAGCAGCAGTGTCTATTTACATTTACAAGCTGTCAGGATGTAGTCATCCTGAGTTTGATTGACATTTCAGCTTTCTGAAGTCTCTCCTAGCCCAGGTTGTTGTTAGTTTTGGCCTGCTGCTGTTGAGGGACCCTGGCAATAGCATGGGCTGACCGCGCTTTTTATATTTTACCAAAAATATGGGTAATAAATGGGTGTGGTTACTGGGGGTGTGGTCACTGAGGGGCGCTGTAAAGCTTTCTCGCACAGGGCACCTAAAACCACTAGGGGATTTATTGCCAGGAGTGACCTTGGAAAGTCAATCTTCCACTGGTCCTCCTGTCTGGAGAGGGGTGCAATCGCATGTATTATCCTCCTAGGCCTGCTGCCTGGGAAGGTGACCATGTTCTTGGACCGAGGCCTAGCTTTGAGGTCTAGTATATGGAGTCTGGAGAAGGAGATGCCAAGGAGGAACTTCAGCCTAAATAAGGAACCTGAGAAGCTGAGCAGAAGCTTGGTCATTGACTGAAGGAGTCAGTAGTTGATTTATTTAGTCTTTTACAACTAGGAGCTCTGTTCACAGAATGCTGGGTTGGCTTCAAAGTTCTCTGTGGATGTAGTAAGTACTTTTGAGTCTCACTGTTCTGGAGTCTACTAGTCCATGGGTGTCCCGGGCCCTAACCCTCTCTCCCGAAGTTACTGAATAAATTCCCTGCAAGTCAATGATTAACCATGTACAAGACAGTTAATTAGTTGCCACTTGTGGACCAGCAAACCAGTACCCTAGACAGGCTCGGAGGGCCCAATCCAACCAAAGGCTCCTTTAGGGGTGAGCACTACACCTCTGTCACGACTGAGTCTTGTAGTGACAAAGGGGTCAGGGGAAGGTCACAAGACTACCGAAAGTGTCAAATTCAGAAGACTGTGGTGAAGGCTGCAGCAGTTTGCAGACATTTGGACATTGGTGGTGGTTCCCAGATAGCAATAATAACTTGCTACAAACTTGTAATAATCTGGAGACTTGCAATGCCGGCTTGCTGTAATTGTGCAACAAAATTGTGAAGCTTGGCAAGTCTGCAATACTTTAGCAAGTCATTTTCAAACTTGCAGCTCAATTGCTTGCTATCTGGGTTCTTACCTGCTGCAGTTTTCCGTTCTTTAGAAGCCTAACAGGGTCTCTTTAAGCTTGCAGTCGCAACTGTGTATTTTAGCTCTGGTTCCTGAACATTCCGCTCCTTTCTCTTGGTTTTGCACGAGCGCCATCAAGAATCTCAGCAAATCCCCTACAACTCCAACATCTGCTGAGATATGCATCGACGCACAGATAACATGACATGGTGTGTTGTATGATATATTGATGGCACCATATGGAATAGCAGAAAGGACACTTTAGGTTTTCTGGAAATTAAACCATAAGTCTTCTTGTGAGATATGTGTTTTATATTAAACGCTCATAGCAAAATGTCATAAATTCTGAAGCCTTTATCTGGAAACCTTCTCACGTTTTTTTTGGAAACATATTTGCCAATTAGATGGAGTCGCAATTTAAGCATCTGTACATCGCATCAATGGCTTTTCAATTGAATTTTCCTCCCTAAATTGGAACTTTTCCGGCCAGCCAAAATCCTAACAAGGGAAATGGTAGATCCCTGTGTCAAGACTAATAAATTCACACTTACCGGCCTTTGAGTTTCAGGAAGTTTAAATCGGAGTAAGTACATATATACAGTCATGGCCAAAAATATTGGCACCCCTGCATTCCTGTCAGATAATGCACCATTTTGCGCAGAACATTGTTGCAGTTCCAAAGTTTAGGGATTCTCATGTTTATTTCTTTCATTTGTATTGGTATGACACAAAAAAGTGGAGAAAATAAAAGCCAAACCTGACACATTCCACACAAAACTCAAAAAATTGACAAACTTATTGGCACCTTCTCCAAACTGCAAGAAATAATTGCATTCCAAGTTTTTGTGGAAAAGCATGGGCAATCTCAAGGTTACAAGTCCATCTCCAGAGATCTTAATGTTCCTGTGTCCACTGTGTGCAATATTGTCAAGAAGTTTACAGCCCATGGCACTGAAGCTAATCTCCCTGGATGTGGACGAAAGAGAACAAATGATCAAAGATTGCAATGAAGGATTGTTTGATTGGTGGATAAAGACCCTCCATCAACTTCCAAATTCAAGCTGACCTTCAGGCACAGGGTACAACTGTGTCAGCTCGCACTATACGTCGCCATCTGAATGAAAAGGGACCCTATGGTAGGAGACCCAGGAGGACCCCACTGCTGACACAGAAACATAAAAAAAGCCAGATTGGAGTTTGCCAAAACATACCTGAGGAAGCCGAAATCCTTTTGGGAGAATGTGCTGTGGACAGACGAAACAAAATGGCAGCTTTTTGGTGCAGCCCATCATTCTATGGTTTTCAAAAAAAGAAATAAGGCCTTTAAAGAAAAAAATCCAGTCCCTACAGTCACACATGGTGGAGGGTCACTGATGTTTTGGGGTTGCTTTGCTGCTTCAGGCACTGGATGTCTTCACTGTGTGCATGGCATTATGAAATCTGAGGACTACCAAAGAATTCTGGGGTGCAATGTAGGGCCCAGTGTCAGAAAGTTGGGACTCACTCCGTCAGAGGTCATGGGTCTTACAGCAGGGTAATGACCCAAAGTACACGTCAAAAAGCCCCCAGAAATGGTTTCAGACAAAGCGCTGGAGAGTAATGGACTGGCGAGCAATGAGTCCAGATCCGAATCCCATAGAGCTCCTGTAGAAAGATCTCAAAACAGCAGTTAGGAAAAGGAACCCTTCCAATCTGAGAGACCTGGAGCAGTTGGCGGAAGAAAAGAGGTCCAAAATTCCTGTAGAGAGGTGTAAGAAACTCTATGATGGTTATAGGAAGCTACGAAGAACGACGTTCTTCGTCTGCTCAAGGGGCTCTATGGTGAGCTCCTATGCTGTGGTCACGGTCCCCTAGAGGAGCGGGGGGAGCCCGAAAACCACGGCGGGGGCGGGCACGATCGCCGCCGCTCGATTTAATGCAAGTGATCTGATTAGATCACTTGTATTAAACGAGCAGCGGCTCCCACTTTGCATTCAGCTCTGCTTGTCAGGAGCAGGGGTGAATGTACAAAAAAAACTACTCGCCCGGCGCCCGAAACTGCATGTCCCGGGCGTTGGACGATAGGTATTTGTTCCATAAGACGCAGGCACATTTCCCCCCTCCTTTTGGGGGAAAAAAGTGCGTCTTATGGACCGAAAAATACGGTATATACTGCATTTCAGTCCTTGCTTTGACAAAGATGGTCCAGCCATGGTTGATACTTAAAAGGCAATATAATCATTGAGGGTGCGTTGACTTGCAATCGGTACCTTCCAATCCATTGTGTTGCGATCGGATTTTCAACGGATGCTGATGGAAGGGCATTGAAAACGAATGGGTTTGAATGGGGCTAGTTCACACCGGATCTGTTGTGTTATGTCGTGCTGAAAAAAGTAGTGTATGCTCCACTTTTTTCTCAGCACAACATAACGTAATGCAATGGAACGTAGCGAGGGGAAATAGCCCCTTTCATTTGTCGGTGCTCTTTCCATTAGCATCTATTGAAAAACCTTTTGCAGAGCAACGGGTCGCAGCGCAACGGATCGCAGCGCAATGGATCGCAGAGCAGCGGATCTGGTGTGAATGAATATGGGCAAACATTATTTAATCCCCGCCCTCTAGTACTTGTCTGTCCTGTGCTTTCCCGCTGGAGCACTGACTGTTATTTCTGTGCAAGGTCCCCCATGTGACAGTGTTTGAGCCTCCCATACTGGCCAGTACTGGGAATTTCCAAGAGTTACCATAGATAGAGGGAGTGAGGGGGGAGGGCAGCAAAGGTGAGAATTATAGGGTCTGATTGTTTTATTTACTGTTAAAGAGAAACTCTGCCCTTATCTTCAAAATGACAACAAAGACACCTTTAGAAATTTTTAGTAATGACAATCTACAGACACATACTGCTAGATAATTTCTGGCTTTTTATTTGTTGCATCCCTATTATTTCTTTTCTTCCCTAGTCTTCTCACAGCGGCCATTTTTACTAAGGGCAGATTACTAGATCTCCCTTTACTTCCAGGAACTCTGGCACATGTGACTAAGACATGTGATCATGCACATCATCTCAGGGGAGGAACATGCCTTTCCCGGAGATCTCATGAGTTTACAGATGAGATTTCCCAGCAATGCTCTGCTGATGTCACCTCCCCAGGATGCAACGCTTGGCCACATTACATAATTTGCGCCAAAGAGGACCAGGAAGTAGAAAACAAGGAATTGTAAGTAAAAGAAAAATATATATGTTCAGCTAATGAATGTAAGATGATTCATATCAGCATGCAGAGCTGTATGCTGATGTGATTTTTAGCCAAAGGGGGTAAAGGTCCACGCTAAGTCCCTATTCACACCTAAGCGTATTGTTGTTAATTTCCCAAATCGTGACATCATTAAGCATGAGCAATCCCATTATGTTCAATGGTGCTAGGTCAGCCCTGAGAGTTGCATCACTTGTTGCTTGTAGACTTTTATTAGTATGTGAGCTTTTTTGGGAGAGAATCATTTTTGGCATCATAAACTTCAATGGATAAGCCTGAAAAAAAAAAACGATTGAAAAAAAGGGTAATGTGTGTATTTTGTGCCATCTCCTCCTTCTAGTCACTAGGTTTCCATTGGCTAAAACAAAAACACTCAAGCAGGAAAATGCCTGACGAAAAACTGACAAAAAAAAGCTCCAACATCACTGCAAGTTCTGATTAAAAACGAAGTATTGGCACTCCTTCCTGAGGACCCTGGAGGGTCTGTACGCCCCGGGAATAACTAAAGGGGCGCATGACTTATATGGGCGCATAGCCACAGGCGGACGTCGTGGGGCCCGGCCGTGATCCGACCCTCTATTCCCTCTCTCACTTCTTTCTGCTATCACCTTTCCTTCAAATACGAGACACAGTCTTCTCCCGGAAATAGTACTTAGTCGCAGAGCCTTAATGTACAGAATGGTACTGCTGAGTGGGACGGTTGATGCACCAACGACTGTACTAAGCTGTTATGTTTTTTTTCAGATGTGATTTCTTCAGCTGGGTTATGTAACCTTGATACGGTGTAGTCCGTTTTATTACGAGTTCTGTAGACTTTATGCACTTACTCTGTAAGCACCTACAAGGGCTTTTTGTATTTGACGCTTTTTCTCAGTCAATAAAGAATTTGAAAAAAAAAAGTATAAGCACTCCTGTACTAGATGTTTACTTGTTAATTACTATGACGATGATGATGAATAATATTATTATTATTGTTGGTTTTTTTATTCATATAGATGATCATAATAATATTAATAAACAACATAACATTATTAATAATAATAATAATAACAACAGTAATAAATAAGTAATGACTGTTGTTATTCTTATTATTATTGATAGTAATATTACAGTTATTATTATTACTGTTAGCATTCGCGGACGATCTTCTTTTCTTTCTTACGTCCCCGGATGTCTCCATTCCTGTACTCCTTCAGGAACTGAGGAGATATGGTACCCTCACGAATTTCCGAATCAATTCCACCAAATCAGAGGCCCTCCATATATCCCTCACTGGTCCACACCTGCGTAGAGTCTTAGAAAATGTCCCTTTCAAATGGGCACCTAATGCCATCAAGTATTTGGGTATACTTCTCCCCAGAGACCTTTCTCACACGTTCACCCTGAATTTCCCTCCACTGCTCTCACATATAAAATCGGACCTAACCACATGGACCACAAATTCCTTCTCCTGGATGGGGCGCTGCAATATCTTGAAACAATCCATTCTCCCACGCTTATTGTATCCCCTCCAAGCACTGCCTATACACATCCCCCTACCCATTTTCCGCAGCATACGAGCGGCCTTTACAGAGTTCATATGGCACGGTAAATCACCTAGGTTGAGCTATGATATCCTGCGGAGACCCAAGCACTCAGGGGGGACCACAAAGCCATGCACCTCCTGAAGAACTCGGAGTGGCCCTCTACTCATGCCCTCCGCACGCAACCGGAATACGGCCCTCTTGACTTCTGGTCCGCCATACGCTTGTCTCACTTTCTTTCCACCAATCCCCCGGTGGACAATTACAACAGACCACTCACTCCATTTGAACAATTTTGCACCCAAACTGACGCCCCCCACCACGTTCTCTCCTTCTGCTACATGCAACTGACTTAACCGCCGGACCCACCCGCTCTATGGTTCCTTTCAAGATGGGAGGAGGAGCTCCGGATCGCGATGCCACCGGAAGCCGCAACCAAATTGCTGTCCCCTTCTTACCGCTCATCAATTAGCAATAGATACCAAGAGTGGGGCCACAAAATAGTGACTAGATGGTACCGCATGCCGCAAACCCTGCCCGGTCTGGTCCTGCCCAGTCCTCCAGCAGTTTTGGGATAAGATGCACGCTCTCAAAATTAAATAATGCGTTTTTGATAGCACTGAATTGACCTTGTTGGTACATACATGCACAGAATGTAACCTGAATACCTTTTTGTACTGCTATTTCTACATATTGTGTAAACTTTTGAAAACATGATAAAATAAAGAATTTATATTTAAAAAAAATAATTATTACTATTATTACTATTGTTATTATTACTGATAATAATAATAATAATGAAAATGTTACTGTTATTATTTTTATGCAAAAAAATTTTTTTTTAACTTTTGAAATTAAAATTAAATTAAAATAAAATTGACATTAAGGGAAAAAAAGAAAAGAAAAAAGGTTCTGGCGACTATTTCCTCAGGTTTCAGGAGTGTGAGGTTTCCTCAGGAGTGGAGGTAATGTAGGTACTTATGTGATCCCATGTAGGTTTGTTGATGCGTCTACATCTTTGTAACTGATTATTTCACATTTGAGTACCATGGGCCACAATTCAGTGGGTGTCCCTCAGGTTTTGTCAGCACTGCGGCAGTGGAAGGACTGCATTTCGTGCACCATGATTACTCCTTACCAAGGTAACACAGCTAATATAATGTTTATATCTGTTGATTTTAACATGTTGCTGTTTTTATATCCTCCGCAATGTTTACACAAAACCATTTTGCAAAACTGAAACATTTTACAATAAGAAATTATTAAAAAAGAAAAACAATTGCCTAGAGATAAACTTTAAGAGCTTTAGGAGAGATATATCTGTTGGGGATTTGTAAAATATTTTCATTCTATTTGGTGGTTTAGAAAGTGTTTTCTGGTTTAATAATTTGTAGTTTCCACATTAGTTAATATCTGGGAAACATTCCAGCCAACTGGAACTGAAAAGAACATGGGACAGAAGTTGCACAACAGAATCTGTTTACACTGCTTTATAGATAAAACCCTTGTGTTGTCCTTCAATGGTCATCAAAGGGGATCTATGGTCAAATGACTAAACATATATCTGTATTTCTCTATTACATTTCCATAAGTTCTATCCCCACTTCTAATAACCAGATCCATCTAGAAGTTTGTAAACTTACTTATTGAAGATGCCCATTGGATGGACTTCCTCAGTGTACTGACACCATTGCACTCAGCCCTGTGAAAATGCTTTTGCTTGTGTCCCTGGTTCTGCAGGCATGTAGGGCTGTGCTGGTGCTTGTAGTCCTCCAGACATGCGCTCTAAACCTGACTCACACTTGCACCTGTCTGCAAGTTTTAGGCGTCGGCCGACCTCTCCTGTTTCTTATGCAGCTTCTCGGCCAATCAGTGCAGTCTGCTTGTAGCCAATCCTGTGGATCCTTCCTCTTCCTGTCTCTATTTAAACCCAGGGCAGCGAACGGCACTCGGCCCGAGCAACGCTTTCCCAAGCTAGTTGCCGAGTCCTCCATTTGTGATTTACCCTGAATTCCTGGAAGTTTTCCTGTGCACCAAACCTTTGGCTTGTCTTTGGAAATCCCTGTCTACAGGCTGCCCTGTGCTTTGCTTTTTGTCCTTGGAAATCCCTGTCTACTGGTTGTCCCTAACCTTTGATTCGTACCCTGTTAGGTCGGTTGGGTGGACCTAGGGATTGTGACCTGGGGTCAGCACGCAGCCAAGCCCATCTCCACCATCAGGAGCTCTGGCGAATACCGGCTGGCTCTTAGATTCCACATCCTGGGGGACCCTATGCCACCTACTCAGCACCCCAAGCCAGCTACTCAGCATTGAAGCACCCTGCCTTGTATTTGAACTTCCAGCTTAAGCTGACTTCCACCACCTCATTCACATACCTGCTCTGTTCCACTGCTTGTACTCCAGCTCTGGGAGTCGTCAGCCTACACTGCTTGGACCCTTTTCTCTGAGTGTCCCTGCCAGTGTAGTGGAAAGGGTCCACATACCTGACTCCAGCTCATACCCGTGAGTCCCAATCCATGACAATTACAATGCTAATGTTATAACAGGAGAGGATGTGCTGGGACTTTACACCTCTTCTTTCAATTTGGACGGTTTAAACCAGGGGTAGGCAAACTTCAGACCCAAACTGAAAGCTGAAGTCAGGTTATCAGTGGCGGTCTCTGCTCTACAAGATGATAGGAGGGAGGGACTTCTGGCAGAGGCAGAGCTCAGGGTCGGCATCACCAATGTGCAGGTAGGAGGCAGGGCACTTTCGTCACTGTCCATATCCCGTGTGGCAATTTAACCAAGGGGAGATAGGTGCATAAAAAGAGTATGAGATTATAACAGTATGCGTGTTAATTGTCAAATACTTTGCCATGTCACACAGTTCCTATACGTAATTCAGCTTTATATTTAAATGTTAGGCGGAAGCTGCCCTTTAACCTTTTTGCTGCCAAGGCCAAGGCATTTTTGTGCACACATTATAATCCACATTTTAGGCCTGAATAGTACTTAAAACCTCCGGGAGTTATATACTTCCTGAAAGCACAGACCCTGTAGAATAAAACTGCGGCAATTACAAATTTTGCATGTCGCATGTTATTAGCTCAACTTTTTATCAAACCCAAAATTTCAGTAAAAATTACACTTAAGTTAATTTTAGAGCACAAAAACACAATAAAATACCCAATGATTTTATAAAATACAAAATATGAGGTTCTGCCGAATAAATAGATACCCAACATGCCAGGCTTAACCATTGCATGCGCCCGTGAAATGGAGACAAAATACGGTACCCCAAATTGTCCATAGGCGACGCTTTAAAAGCCTGTGCATTTTTAGGGTTAACTCGGAATACTGGCTCTAGAATTATTGCTCTTACTCTGACGCATGAGGAGATACCCAACTTGTGTTGCGCAATTGTTTTTGTACATGGACCCACACGACTCATGTTTACGTTAGTATGCACACGTTTGCAGGGGGCAGGGGACTTTAAAAATGTTTTGTAATTTTAAATGAATTTTATTTTATTTTATCTTTTTAAACTTTTTTATTTAACTTCATTGCTATCACAGAGGGGGGCTCACATGTCCCCTATGGGATAGCATATTAGTGGTGACAGGTTCTCTTCAAGGAGACATTAGGGGTCTATTATATCCTAAGGCTAAGAACATAAGTACAGACAATGCCTGTTGATCCTGCCATAAAAGCAGAATCCTTGTCACTAACTTACTTACGTACTTTGCTTGTGTACTAATCCTGTTAACCCCCCAATATAATGGAGATGAAGAGAGATGACACATTTGAAGTGCATGATTGCCTCCCTAGATGAAGTGAAGGAGTGAGTGTTGTCACCCTAGGACAGGAAATGTAGGTGAAAATAAAGGAAAAAAAGCCAGAAAAAAATAAAACTAATGCAGCCGCCACATCTAAGGACTCCTAAGCTGCAATAGATGACATTCTCGTTTTTTTTTAGGTTCGGATGAATGGTTTATATCTAGCCGGCTATCCATCAGTTCCTCCCCATCCCTGGTTCCTAGACGGTTAATTAAGATAAAAACACGGCTCCCACCACAAATCACTGAAATTATTTTTACATGTTCTCCTCCAAAACTAAAAATAAGATAATGGAGCGGCTGAGGAGGGAAGGGATCACCCGCCACGTCTTCCCGCAGACAGCACTAATCTCTCTCAGAGAAGCTGTGATTTACAGATCACTTCTGTCTGCTGCAAGGGGATGATGGGACAGTAGTGGTCAGGGGTGGGGATGGTGGTGGTGCCATTACAATTCTGCACAGTGACAAAACAAATTCTACACAATGCAACTAATTAAAACAAAGCTAAACCTAAAAAGAAAAATTGTACGCAGACGTGTTATGTCTCTGCAATAAAACATACTGGCCTGCTGCTTTAATTAAATATCTATGGGGGTTATTCACTAAAGAGCCGAACGATCCGGCCGTAGCTTCGCCTGATCCTTCGGCTCTCTTCGACCTCCTCTGCCCTTCGGTTCAGTCGAACCGAAGGGCTGCTGTATGGGCTATTCACAGTACAGCTGTTCAGCCGAGCTGAACACATATGCTTTGGCTCGGCTGAGCCGTAGTGACACCCGAAGCGTGGAGAAAGGTTGGCCGAAGCCGACCGATCTCCACGCAAATGTCAGCTTGGCAGAGCCAGCTGTGATCTCACGGCTCGCTCCGCCCCTCTGTCAGATGCTTCATTATGAGGCGGGAGTTCGTCGCACGGGGTCGAGTCGGAGTGCGTCGATCTTTAAAAAAATCTTTTTTTTTCTTTACTTTTCTTTAAAATATATTTGTTTTCCTATTTTTTTAAATTTGTAAAATATTTTTTCTACTTTTTTCTTTTCATTTAACTGCTTTGCTATTCTGCTCGCTAAATCGGAGGTACCGAGCAGAATAGCCGAGCCAAATACCGCTCGGCGGGATTCGGCTATTCACTTACTGACGTTCGGCCCCTATGAGAATGAGCTGCCGGAGCTTTGGCTCAGCCCATCTAGATGTTGGATCAGCTGAGTCGAAGTCCTTCTGCCTTCTAACTGAAGGCAGCCGATGTACGGCTGATTTTAGCCGATATACGCCTGAAATCAGCCGTATAAGGCTGCAGTGATTAGCCGAACAGCGTTCGGCTCACTTCACTCTCGGCTCTGTTATTAACTCGGCTGCCTTTGGCAGCTAAGTGAATAACCCCCCTAGTTGCATTAAAGTGTATCTAAAATTAAAACTTCCCTTCTTTGTTTTTGATAGAGATGGGGATGTTGAAGACACCTTTTGGGTTTTCTTGCTGTATTTGATCCTCTGGGGAGATTTCCCTTCATTTCCTTTCCCTGAGGCACAACAGGAAGTGTTAGAAAACTGTTACTGGGACCGGTATCCTCAGTGAAAGATTTCCCCTCACATCCATACCCAGTGACTACAGTAATTCCCATGAGTACGGGAGCACATTCACCCCGGCACAGAGGTGTACCGAGCATGTTACACTAAGCTGTGTGTGCACGGCTTAGTATGATATTTTCGGCACTCCATTGTGCCGGGATGAATAAATTCTAGCGCACCGAAGAATGACTGTGGTCAGCTCATCCTTGACTCCCTCTGTGCCGGGATGAATGAAATCCCACCCACACAGGAATTACTGTGGTCAGCTCATTCTCGACACGGTCTGTGCCGGGATGAATGAATTCCCGCTCACACAGGAATTACTGTGGTCAGCTCATTGTGGACACCGTCTGTGCCGGGATGAATACACTCCCTCCTGTAGTCACTGGAACAGGAGATGAGAAGAAATTTTTCATTGAGTAAACCTGTCCCAGTAACAACTTTCTAACAGGGATGTCCCTTTATTTATAGAGAATTCCTTCCACTTCCTTCCTATTGTGTCTCACGGACAGGAAGTTAAAGGGAAATCTCCACAACCTAACAGAACGGGTGTATTAAACATCTCCAGGAAGAGACGTTTTGGGTTAACATAGAACAGAAGATCACCGCCACTCAACAGGATGCATGAACTGTTTTTGCTTTTATTAAAGTTGAATTTACATCACGTCACATGTGTCATTAAGCCAACGTTTTGGGGTTCCCTCCTTCAGGGCTTGGAGGAACACGGCGCCATCCGCATTATCACTGGGAGCGCCACGAAAAATAATTAAACGGTCCACCTGTTGTATGGAGTGCAGGTGATTCACCACATTAACAAACACTTATGCTTCATTAAATAAATGTTAAACTAATGAATAAATAATTCATGTTTAATTAATTTAATATAACAATGGAATACTGTGCAGGGGGCAGTCCAGATGTAGCACAAGGTCCCTCTGTATTTTATCTGTGTCTGCAAAGAAGATATTGCAGCTGCCTTCAATCACTGATATTGATTTCGGGAATTCTTTCACACGTTCGTTTTAACGCCACTTAATCCCTTTGTCCTCACTCTGTTTTGCATGTTTCCTTGTTTTGTTTTTGGGATTCGGGTCTAAAAGTAAAGTCGTTTCGGCATTCACATTCGGACGAATCTGAAATTTTCATTAATTTCGGAAGAATTAAAAACGATAATTATGTTGCAGAAAAGTGGCAGTCCATAGAAACAATAAAAATAAACAGTGTGCGGTTCCTGCCGGCAATTCATACCAGACCCTTTAGGGGGAACCCCAGTGCTGAAAAAAAAAAAAGCATGGGTTCCCCCCAAAATCCCTCACCAGACCCTTTGTCTGAGCAGAAGCCTGGCAGGGTAGGAATTGGGGGGTTGAGCCGTACGCTGTTTTTTGTTCTGTTTTTGTTTTTTCTGTGGACTGTCAAAAACTTTTCTGCATTCTGTAACAGTTCTCTTTGTTGACATTCGGGAGAGGCAGAGAACTGTCACTCCTTTGTTCCATTCCAATATTCTGGAAATATTTCGGAAGCATCCGAGTTTTCTTATCAAAAACATTCGGATTTGTTCGGATTTGTTATTTCTGTCATTCGATATATTCAGTATGCAGAAATTCGTACAAATGAATTCGGGAACAAAACAAATTGTACATCTCTAGTAGACATGCCGCTTCCCTACATTATATACAGTATATATACACATCAAGCAGGTGTACATTAAAATCTATGAGGGTGTGGGGCCACCTGCATCTTAGCAACCAATGCTATGCTGGACCATTGGTTGCTAAGACCCCGGCTGCCTCACATCATCATTGGGGTACAAAGGTGGGTAGAGATAGTGTGGGGGTCAGTGTAAATGTCCCGGTTACATCAGTGGTCAGTGTAAATGTCCTCGTTACATTGGTGGTCAGTGTAAATGTCCCGGTTACATCGGTGGTCAGTGTAAATGTCCCGGTTACATCAATGGTCAATGTAAATGTCCCGGTTACATCAGTGGTCAGTGTAAATGTCTCCTTTACATCAGCGGTCAGTGTAAATGTCTCCATTACATCAATGGTCAGTGTAAGTGTCCCTGTTACATTGGTGGTCAGTGTAAGTGTCCCTGTTACATTGGTGGCCGTGTAGAATCCCTTTGTACATTGGTGGTCAGTGTAAGTCCCCCTTAGATTGGTGGTCAGTGTAGTATCCCCCCTTAGATTGGTGGTCAGTGTAGAATCCCCCCTCAGATTGGTGGTCAGTGTAGAATCCCTTTGTACATTGGTGGTCAGTGTAAGTCCCCCTTAGATTGGTTGTCAGTGTAGAATCCCTTTGTACATTGGTGGTCAGTGTAAGTCCCCCTTAGATTGGTGGTCAGTGTAGAATCCCCCCTTAGATTGGTGGTCAGTGTATAATCCAACCTTAGATTGGTGGTCAGTGTAGTACCCCCCCCTTAGATTGGTGGTCAGTGTAGAATCCCCACTTAGATTGGTGGTCAGTGTAGAATCCCTTTGTACATTGGTGGTCAGTGTAAGTCCCCCTTAGATTGGTGGTCAGTGTAGAATCCCCCCTTAGATTGGTGGTCAGTGTAGTACCCCCCCCTTAGATTGGTGGTCAGGGTAGAATCCCCCCTTAGATTGGTGGTCAGTGTAGTACCCCCCCCTTAGATTGGTGGTCAGGGTAGAATCCCCCCTTAGATTGGTGGTCAGTGTAGTACCCCCCCCTTAGATTGGTGGTCAGGGTAGAATCCCCCCTTAGATTGGTGGTCAGTGTAGAATCCCCCCTTAGATTGGTGGTCAGTGTAGTACCCCCCCTTAGATTGGTGGTCAGTGTAGAATCCCCACTTAGATTGGTGGTCAGTGTAGAATCCCTTTGTACATTGGTGGTCAGTGTAAGTCCCCATTAGATTGGTGGTCAGTGTAGAATCCCCCCTTAGATTGGTGGTCAGTGTAGAATCCCCCTTAGATTGGTGGTCAGTGTAGAATCCCCCTTAGATTGGTGGTCAGTGTAGAATCCCCCTTAGATTGGTGGTCAGTGTAGAATCCCCCTTAGATTGGTGGTCAGTGTAGAATCCCCCTTAGATTGGTGGTCAGTGTAGAATCCTCTCTTAGATACATTGAAAAGATTTTCAGCTTTGCATGATTCAGAATTCTCATTCACAGTGTACGGCCTCCTAACTAGTTCTATTACACAGAATTTATGCCACCTTCAACCCAACGGCAGACACAACAGGTATCACGGTACTCAGCAGAACGGTCAGTGTCACATGAAACTTTCTAAATAGTTTGTGTCTGTGTTTGCATTGCAATTGGTGTTTACCACGGTATTCTCTGGCAGAGCTGTTGGGTTGCCGCAGTTTAAATAGACTGTATGGCTAAGGCCGGCCTTACGCATGTAGATTTCTCTTCTTCAGCCCTATGGGCAGAACAAGAGCAGTCATTTGAATTCCCCTGCCACAGAGCGCGGTTGGAGGAATCTCTCCCGATGGCTATTGAATTCAGACAACCAGCACCCGCGGCTGTTAGAATACCTTAACATTGATAGCGTTTGATTGGATGAAGTCAGTGTTTGGCCGATAATTTTCAAACCAGTTCCTTTCATTTTGAAATTGGACTTTTGTTGAGCTGGGCGGTGGCGAGAGGGCTTGCCGGATGCACAGCCAAAAAAGGTGTCCCTGGAAATTTGACAACTATGTTCTGCTCACCAGTAGAATCCCCTGAGAGGTATAAAAGGCCGGAGGGGGGAGTTGATTCATCCTACCAGCATTCACCCAAAACTTAAATAATCCCACTCTTGGGTGGACTGACCCTTTAATTCCAGCATCCCAGCCAGATAGAATGTGCGCTCGCTGCCCCACCCTGTGCTGGGCTTTGTTCGGCATGAAAAGCGTACATCTATCACCCTCCTGGCACTTCACACTCACTAATTTGTTATTTCATATTTGTTTTTTGTTCACACCGGCGTTAATAAACGAGTTGTGTATCCAGCTGAGCAAATAGCGAATCTTTTCTATTAAAAGCATAACTCCGCGAAGACGTCTTTCACTTTGGTGAAAGCTTGCAGGTGAAAGTCGGGTTTTCTGGAAGCGAGATGGACCCCGAGACCGTCCTGGAGGACAACGCAAACACACCAGTCATGACGGGGCTTGTTGAGCCAAGACGCAAACTCTCACTTTCCAAGGCATGAATGGCTGGGTGATGTCATCTGAAGCGGTGAACCTCAAAGTGTGTACAGAGACTAAGACTTTAATGGCACGCATCGGCGTACGGAGGCTTTGTTGTTTTGTAGAAGAACTCAGCTGTCTTTTAGTGTGCAGATCTAAAAGTTGCCCCAGAACATCCCCTCAATGCAATATCAAAAAGAAAACCTTTTCTGTGGATAAAAAAGGTGTGTGGGATTAGAGCGGCTCTAACAGTTATAGATATGTGAAACTATTTTAAATATTAGGACCTGTGGGTGGCCGGGACTCCTGCTCAGGAACAGCTGAGAAAGTCAGGGAGAAAAAAAATGAATAGCTGACTGTAGAAAGATAGAGACAGAGACAGATATACATAGAGAGAGGAAGAAAGAGAATTGAGAGAAGGAGAAGGGAGAGAGGGAGAAGGGAGAGAAGGAGAATGGAGAGAAGGAGAAGGGAGAGAAGGAGAAAGGTGAGAGGAAGAAAGAGAATTGAGAGAAGGAGAAGGGAGAGAGGGAGAAGGGAGAGAAGGAGAATGGAGAGAAGGAGAAGGGAGAGAAGGAGAAAGGAGAAGGGAGAGAAGGAGAAAGGAGAAGGGAGAGAAGGAGAAGGGAGAGAGGGAGAAGGGAGAGAGGGAGAAAGGAGAAGGAAGAGAGGGAGAAAGAGATGGGAGACAGGGAGAAGGGAGAGGAGAAAGGAGAAGGGAGAGAAGGGAGAGAGGGAGAAGGAAGAGAAGGAGATTGGAGAAAGGGAGAAGGAGATGGGAGAGAGGGAGAAGCGAGCGAGGGAGAAGGGAGAGAGGGAGAAGGAGATGGGAGAGAGAGGGAAAGAAAAGGAAGAGAAGGAGATGGGAGAAAGGGAGAAGGAGATGGGAGAGAGGGAGGAGGGAGAGAGGGAGAAGGAGATGGGAGAGAGAGAGGGAAAGAAAAGGAAGAGAAGGAGATGGGAGAAAGGGAGAAGGAAATGTGAGAGAGGGAGAAGGGAGAAGGCAGAGAGGGAGGAGAAAGGAGAGAAGGAGAAGAGTGAGAGAGGGAGAAAGAGAGAGAAGGGGGAGAGGGAGAGGGAGGAGAAGGGAGAGATGGAGAACGAGAAGTGGGAGGAGAAGGGAGAGAGGGAGAAGAAAGGAGAGAGGGAGAAGCAAGAGAAACAGAGGGAGAGAGGGAGAAGGAGGAGGGAGAAGGGAGAGAAGGGGAAAGACAAGAGAGAGGGAGGAGGAGAAGGGAGAGAGGGAGGAGAAAGGAGAGAGGGAGGAGAAAGGAGAGAGGGAGAAGGAAAAGAGAGAGGGAGAAGGGAGAGAGGGAGGAGAAGGGAGAGAGGGAAGAGAAAGGAGAGAGGGAGAGAGGAGAAGGGAGAGAGGAAGGAAAAGGGAGAGAGGGAGAGAGGAGAGAGGGAGGAAGAGGAGAGAGAGAAAGAGAGAGAAGGGTAGCCGAGGTGGGGCACTTTTCAGCAAAAAAATGGGCTGAAAAACTTGGCTTATACTCGAGTATATACGGTACTAATGGTGATAACAGTGGGCCATATCTGTGTAATGTGTGTCAAAAAGGCCATTTGTAGTCACCATTGGAAGTTCCTGGGACAATGCAGGAGAGCAATTGGGAGACAGGGCCAGAACGTTGCCCTATACCAGGAAGTGATCTAACAAAGACCCTAATGGCAGGCTCATAGGTATTCTTTGCAAAGCTGAACTCCGGACACAAACAATTTAATTTAATTATATTCCTCAAGAGCCACCAAGGATATAAATCCACTTTGTGTGCACCAAATGCCTTCACAAAATTAGATATTACCTTGTAAAAGTAGCAGTGACATCATCACTGTGCTCTAAATAGCCTCTGCAGAGCTGTGGGAGGGACCCAACAGGCCCCACCGACTAGAGGGTGCCTGCAGAAAACATGAAGCCTTGATTTACATGCAGGTAGCAAGGTCTAGCCTGGGGTGTCATGTTTTCATACAGATGCAGCTGCACCAGGGCATCCTACCTAGTGGGGAACACCAATTCCTGAGCCAATTAAATGTTCAGACCAGGTATTTCCAACTCTACCCACTGCAAGCTCCTTGCTTCCTTCCATGCATAGGGAAGCTTATCAGCACAGAGTCATTTAACAAGCAGCTGTAGCTCCCCCCAGAAAGTATAAGTTGCTGAACATAACAACAACCTACTGCATACAATTCTGATGACAGTAAATGACAGTGGCAGTGGCTCCTGAGTTATATTAGTAGCTCAATGATCGATTTTACTTGTCCAAGGAATTCATTTTTTTCCCCAAAGGCTGCTTCAATTTTGCCTGCATTGTGTCTAACATCCAGGAATCCCTGACCATCCTCTTGAGCACCTGTCTTCAAAGCTGACAATCTACAATGACTTCTCTCCATTGCCATCCCTGACCTATGTCATCTGCTCAATTGGTCTCTTGATCCGGACTAACTGAGAGCGTTTCACCCCTTATGCACATAGGATGGGCACGACCTCTGGTCTTCAAGTGGCTGACCTGAGGGAAGTGTCCCAGCCGGGTCATCTTCAGGTCAGCAATCTGTGCATTTTTCTCTGCATTTTTTCGGGCCATCTTTCAATTATGTGTGAATGGGGCGACTGTGTAACCAACCAGACGTCATAAAATCATTGATAAGTGTGAAGCGCCAGCAGAGTATGGAGGAATTTCTTGATCCTGGACAGCTGGAGGGGGTCACTGCTGGCCTACAAGCATTGTAATGCTGCACAGCCAATCATTAAAGTCCAGCTCAGGTCAGAGAAATTGATATTCTATGGAAAGACATTATACTAAGACCCACCATTGTCATTATCCTTCACCTTTCTTTTATAGCAGTTATAATACAAAATGATCACTGAGCAGTATAATACACACCAGCATTTGACCATGTTATCCACTTGAACAAAACACTGGACTGTCCTTTTGGATCCCTTTTAAACAACAATGGGTAAATGTTCAATTTGATGCTGGATGAAGAAATATATTTTTGGGTCTTTGTTCTGCCGTCTGTCATATACTGTAGCTATGTTAGGTGGGGACAGTGCTCAAGCCGCCATGGGGGCAACAATGGATTCTCATGGGTGCTGGATGAAGAAATGTCTTGTTGGGGTTTTGGTCTGCTATGCTAGGTGCCAGGGGACACCCATGTAGGAATTGATTATTATGGGTGCTGGACGGAGAAATGTCTTGTAGGGGGCTTTGTTTTGCCACCTATCATATTGCTATGCTAGGTGGGGGTCAGTGCTCAAGACACCAGGGGGCATCAATGGATTCACATGGGTGCTGGATGAAGAAATGTCTTGCTGAAGCTTTGTTCTGCCGTCTGTCATATTGCTATGCTAGGTGGGGGCAGTACTCAAGGCGCCAGGGGGCAACAATGCGCCAATGGATTCACATGGGTGCTGGATGAAGAAATGTCTTGTTGGGGTTCTGGTCTGCCATCTGTCATATTGCTATGCTAGGTAGGGGCCGTGCTCAAGGCGCCAGGGGGCAGCAGTGCAGCAATGGATTCACATGGGTGCTGGATGAAGAAATGTCTTACTGAAGCTTTGTTCTTCTGTCTGTCATATTGCTATGCTAGGTGGGGGCAATGCTCAAGGCGCCAGCGGGCAGCAGTGCTGCAATGAATTCACTTGGGTGCTGGGTGAAGAAATGTCTTGCGGGGCTTTGTTTTGCCACCTGTCATATTGCTATGTTAGGTGGGGGGCAGTGCTCATGGCATCAGACTGCAGCAGTGAATTCTCATGGGTGCTGGATGCAGAAATGTCTTGTTCAGGGTTTGTTCTGCCGTCGGTCATACTGTTTTGCTAGGTGAGGGGCAGTGCTCAAGGTGCCAAGGGGCAGCAATGCAGCAATTGGTTCTCATGAGTGCTAGATGAAGAAATTACTTGTTGGGGCTCTCTTGCATGACTTGAACTTTACAAACTGTTGGTCTGCCCTGAAAACCAAGAACACTTACAAACTCTAAGTACCTGTTTGGAATGTTCCTGCAAATCAGGGGCAGCTGGCAAAAACACATCTCAAAATTAACATTAAGGAGTTGAACGGTGTCCAGCTTTGCATCTAAAATTGTGGATATTTTTCGATTAATAAATATGGTTTCATGCTGGGTCTACGTGAGGTGCCATGGAGCGAGTGAGGCACTTGCCTCAGGCGCAGCTGAGAGGGGGCACAGCCAGGGCTTTCCTGGCTGCGCCCCCTCGCTCATGTTGTCAACATGTTGGCAACAGGGGCGCCACACGGCCATCACAGCCCCGGCTCGGCAGGGAGAAGAGGAGTGGCACAGGCTCCAGCTTCTCCTCGGATCCCCGCTGCTCTCCCCCACCTGTATGGGCAGAGGACTCAATCTCGTTTTCTATTTCAAAAGTGAAATGACAGGGGTCTGTTTAGACCGCTGATATTTCCCCGAAGTACCCCAAAAGTTAAAATGTTTTTTTTTATAAAAAGTCAATAAAAATCAACCCCCCCACACACACACACACTCATGCACACATATTATTAGACACGTGCAAAGACTAAAAATTAGTTTCAGACGAAATGAACGGAAACTAAAAATGTTTTCATTAGATTCGTCAAACGAAACAAATTTTTATGCTATTTTGGATTTGGCCACCAGCGCATTAACACATGCGTGCCGCCATCCGGGAGGTGGGCGTGTGACGTCGTATACCGCACACGTCTTTAGGGGAGCTCAATTTTCTGTTCTTGCCTCGGGTGCAAAAGGAGCTAGCTACGGCTCTGCCTTCAGGGTCTGTGTTTCATCTGAGGGCTCAATATCGATTAGCAGTAAAGAAGCCCTGCGTTCAAAGCAAACACCTTCAATGGGGTTCCTCAGTGCAAAATTATGTTTTACCTGAAGGTCCCCCTCTCTCTCATCTATCGCTTGTTCGTCTCAGACACTTTAAATTACACCTTGGGTGCCACCAATCTGAGGGTTGAAGGAAGATGTCTTCTTTCATACCTACCATAAGTTTGATATATACGCAGTCTCAGTTTTCTGTTGCTGAGCATAGCAAACATCAGAATCTTGGTTAATTAATATAGAGAAAATAACAAAATAGAATTAAAAAATGGCTCAGGAACTCTTAAAAGCCAATTATTCCCATAATTGTACCCCCTTGAATTCAATGCAATTAGCCATACAATCTGTAAAAGTCAGTTTTGCCTAGTCTTTAGGTTCTGCAGAGCCTTATGGCTACTATGGGCAACAAGAAAAAGTAATCCTTTTAGGACTTTTATTGAAATGTTATGCAAGTCGAGCCTTCTAAATAACAGGAGTATCTCACGTCCATCACAAATCCCAAAAATGTCTCATTTGAAGGTTTAGTGTAGGGCTTTATGGTTCCTTTCAGGTCACCTCACCATAACCTGCCTGGCTATAAAGAATTTGGTCGATAATTTATTGTGTTTTTACCAAGAGACACATAATTGTGTTTTCATGAGACATTTTCTCATCTTTTCTTGGTCACCCGGACAATGTTTCCCCCGTGACCCTTTGACTCCAGTTCAGAATGACCTCTTCAGCTACATTCCTGCCACAGCCAGGGTCCTGTCCAGCAGAGGCACTCCAATGAACACAAGTCAAAGTTGAACAGTCACTCTTCTTGGCTCTGGCAGGGAACACATATTGACCACAGATTACAAACTACATTTTTGACAGATTTAAAGAAAGGCTTCCCATGGAGCTGAAGGATTCCACACGGCAGCAACAGCAAGTTGAGGAAATTCCTTGATGTCCGTGACATGAGCATTGTGAATCCTGGGGAGATTTTATTCTTACCAAAACAAAATCTGGTTTTGAGAATTGTATGTTCTCCGTGAAGAACTAATCCAACAAAATGTAACTTGGGCAACAAAATATTTGATTTCATAATTCTATATAATGATGGACCTAAAGTATGTATCCGGTGCTTATTAATTTCCCACTTCCTGCTGTGCCTCTGGGATTTAACCCTTCCCTACTCTATTCAAAACTAAATAAAAAATTGTTTCCTTAGATAAATGTAAAATATTGCTTAATACAACATGATACAAAGGAGAATGATTGCAAGGGTGCCCATTGTTGTCAGGCTGTGCATGCTGCAGCTGGCGAACTAGACTGTCTATAGCTACTAACAATACAGCAGCTCCTTTTGGTGATTCTAAAATACATGGCCAGGTATCACAGGTAGGGTTGCCACCTTTTCTTCAGGCCAAACCCGAACACTATAGCGCTTCACGGCAATTTGTTTGTAAAGTATACACTATGCATGTATTTTGTAAATAAACGATATTTGAGTTAATCACAGCTTACCAGTGTGCCGCAGGTCCCCAGATATGCATTCTGTAGATAAGTGTACAAAGCAGTACCCATATACCTTGCCGCAGTTCTTACCAGATATGCCAAAAGTAACGGGTGCCGGTAATGACCGCGGATGGCGCGGCTCACAACAGAACAACAATACAGATGTCTCCAGCACACCGGCACCAAGATCCCATGTTACTGCAAATCCATTTTATTGATAGTTGTCATTCCTAAGACAAGCGCTTTGTACGGGTGGCAACCCTAATCACAGGTCAGCCAATCAAACTATGCAGCAAACACATGTGCAGTTCACAGTCCAAAAGAAGGCAGACCAACTCTCACAGGTAATCATTGGGTGCCACTGACACTGAAACATCCAAAAATGATGAGTTGTCACCAGAACAGAAATAGAGGAGAAATCATCCAATTGCTGTGAGTGACAACTGTGCAAGAAGGGATGTACTTCACTGGAGAAACTTCCTTTCACTTCCTGTTTTGTCAACACAAATGGTTTTATTAATAAATCAATTAGTCTGTTGATGATGGAGGAGGGAGGAACCAGAGAAGACAAATCATAACCTGCAGATTTAAACTTCATGCGCGTCCTTCCCTCCAACAGCAGTTAAATTATCATTTCCTCTAGAGATTCTTTTTTTTAAAAGGGACCGTGTAGCCTAAAACAGCACATTGTTCTGCCCAAACCCGTCTACACGTTGAGCTCCGATTCTTTCACACGGGCACGTGCATGGCGACATCTGGGGGTAGTTGAGGAAGGGGAATTATCGCTCAGACCGTAGACTAAATAAACAGCACAAAAGGACGGTTATTGCACTTTCAACTTTCAGCCATTTTGATATAAAGAATTTCAGGGGATAATCTTCTTTCTCAGCGTGGGGATTATGTGCCGGTAACCTAACCCCCCGGGCTCCCTTCCGACCACGGCGGGGACACAACAGCTGAACGCCTTGTTAATTTTCCAAGCTGTCGCGAAAGGTCAGATGGGAATCGGACTTCAAAAAAGGCACAACAGGACAAACAATGTCATCTTCAGAGCCCCTCTTGTGTTTAGGGGGAGAGCGTGAACCGTACCATTATTTTATCTTGGAGGAAAGACTGCAGCAGTCTGTAAAGGTCTAATGATGTGCAATACTACATGTAAGGCCTCATTGACACTGATAAGAGCCGGCCCGTACAGATCCGTGTGGCATGTGCGGCTGTATCGGTCCTTTCCCGGGAAGGACATGTGCTGCGTGTGATTGTACACAGCAGCCTGTTCCTCTCTATGGGAGTATGGGGCCGTATGCTCACCCGAGCTGGACATCGTGGGGGTGTCTGTGCTCGGACACAGACAGGATCCATCCGAGGATAAGCGCACCCGCACGGATATGCAGTTCGGGTGAGCGTACGGCGGCGTACTCTCATAGAGATAGGGTTGCCACCTTTTCTTCAAGTGAAACCCGAACACTCTAGCGACGCGCAGACATTTTTTCTTGGGCTATAGAGTCGCAGCTTATTCATATGTAAATAGCGCCGCCCATTCATATGTAAATATCACAGTTGAGACTATATTTAGCGGGGGGGCCAGTAGCCCCTATCTTCATTTTGGATGCCCCTGTCTGCCTGACATCATGTGAATGATGGATGCCCCTGTCTGCTGCCATGAAACCCGGACACAGCATTCAAAACCCGAACTGTCCGGGTCAATCCTGGACAGGTGGCAACCCTACATAGAGAACAAGCTGCTGTGTACAATCACGCGCAGCACCTGTCCCTCCCGGGAACGGCCCGATACGGATCTGTACGGGCCAACTCTTATCAGTGTGAATGAGGCCTTAGGGAGGCGCCATAGTAAGTCAAAGTCCACTGATTAGCCAACAGGCTTTGCTGGGGTCCAGGAAGACCGAACTAGGGGCAGTATTTAGATGGCGCTGGGTAAACTATACACATGGGTGTCAATAGACATTCATTACATTTTCATTAGAGTGCAATGATTCACCAGCTCAGGCCAACATGCGGAGAAAGGGCAGGGAACGGGAAAGGGCAAGGAATGTCACATGTCATCACTGAACTCTGCCAGCACAGAGCACTGGAGTGGGAGAGCAGGAAGCAAGAACAGCTCCAGCTACCAGCTATGCAAAATGTTCACCCTTGCAGTGGGGCTACTCCTGCACTGCAAGGGTTAACTGATCATTATGTTCTAAGGCTGGACAAAATCCTTGGTCCTGTCTGGCTGCTAGACCAATCCTCGCAGCTCTTTCTTCCTCAGGCTCCAGTGGTTTAAGGAGCTGTGACATCATCACATCTAATGCAGGTCCATTGACTTACAGTAGATGTGAGGATGCGGAGGGACATTCCACAGCTGGAGTAGAGGGGGAGAGAGGTGGAAGCTGACTTCTGCAGGACTGAGGATTAGGTAAGTATATCGTCTGTTTTCTGGCCCCTAGATCAAAACAAGCAGTTAACCCTTGCAGTGTCCACGTTCATCCTCCTTGCTGTCTCTGCTTGCTGTCTCTCCTCTCACTTCTCTGGCTGTCTCTCCTCGCTCTCTTTCGTGGCTGTCTCTCCTCGCTCTCTTTCGTGGCTGTCTCTCCTCGCTCTCTTTCGAAGCTGTCTCTCCTCGCTCTCTCTCCTGGCTGTTTCTCCTCACCCTCTCTCCTGGCTGTCTTTCCTCTCTCTGTCTCCTGGCTGTCTCTCCTCTCTCTCCTGGCTTTCTTTCCTGGCTGTCTCTCCTTGCTCTCTCTCTCTCCTAGCTGCCTCCTCACTCTCTCTCTCCTGGCTGTCTCTCCTCGCTCTCTCTCCTGGCAGTCTCTCCTATCTCCCCCTGGCTGTTTCTCCTCTCTCTTCTGGCTGTCTCTCCTGACTGTCTCTCCTCTCTCTCTCTCCTGACTGTCTTTCTTCACTCCTTCCCCTAGCTGTCTCTCCTATTTTTCTCATGACTGTCTCTCCTGGCTGTCTCTCCTCTCCCCCTCTGGCTGTTTCTCCTCTCTCTCTTGGCTGTCTCTCCTCTCTCTCTCCTGGCTGTCTTTCCTCTCTCTCTCTCCTGGCTGTCTCTCCTTTTTCTCGCCTGTCTCTCATTGCTCTCTCATCTGGCTGTATCTCCTCTCTCTGTCTCCTAGCTATCTGTCCTCTCTCTCCTTGCTCTATCTCCTGGCTGTCTCTCCTGGCTCTTTCCCTTGGATGTGTCTCCGCTCGCTTTTCTTGCTGTCTCTCCTATTAATATTTGTTCTATTGTCCACATTTATCAGCTGTGGTGAAATCACATGATGTCTCTGGCTCTGGGAGTCATACTTGTGGCAATGCCAGTCTTGCAATGTCTCATGTGACTTGTAGGTCCAGAGCTGGAGTGCTGCGCTTGCCTAGCCCTGCTTTACTTGCTACAGTACACACTTTTTTTCCACAAATGAACAGATGTTGGTAAATATTAAATGGTGATTTTGCACCCCGGCCTCGAATGATTTGTGACTTAGATTTTTGCTTAGAAACGCCTTAGAATGATTTTTTTTCTCTCAGTCTTAATGCTGCTTCCTCATCTTCTACTTCAGGGCTCTGTACAGGCAGAGCTCAGTGACAGCCACACCCCCTCATCACAAGTGGCCTCTCAGAGACTTGTACTAGGGGAAGAGAAGGTGTGTCTGACCAGGTCTGTTACTGATGCCATTCACTGAGTGGATTGGGTGCCTATTGGACTGCACTGTTAGCCCTCGTTCACCCCTGAACGTTTTGTAGCGCGTTCTAGGCTCGACGAACGCTCTAAAAAACGCTCAAAAATATAAATCCCATTGTATTCAATGGTCTCGTTCCCACCTCGGCGTATTTCCGCCCGTCCCTAATGCGCTACAAAACGGCCCACGCCTGAAAAGGTAGAGGTACTACTTTGGGCCGTTTTGTTGCGCGTTTCCATTGGGCTAAAGCCAAGTAGCCTTCGGAAACGCGCGACGGTCGCGCGACTTTTTTACCGCGAATCGCGGTAAAAAAACGCGCGACAGACGCGCATATGCAATACGCCTAGGTGTGAACGAGACCTTAAATTTAGATACTCTGCACAACTGCGGTAACAAGAAAGTGTAGCTAAGACTATGAAAATGGAGGCTTTGGGCACATGATGTCCATTGTATCAATTTCTGGTATTTCAGCTGGTCATTTCTCTTAGGCCCGGTTCACACCTGGGCGTTTTGTAGTGCGTTCCTACGCTCTGCAAAACGCTCAAACACCGAAATACCATTATTTCCTATGGGTATGGTTCACACCTGGGCGTATTACAGGCCGTATGAACGCGCTACCAAACGCCCTATGCCCAAAGAAGTACAGGAGCTTCTTTGGGGCGTTTTTGTTGCGCGTTTCCGTTGGGATACAGCCAAGTAGCCCTCGGAAACGTTTTTTTTTACCGCGAATCGTCACGAAACGCACGGCAAACGTGAATATTCGATACGCCTAGGTGTGAACCCAGCCTTAGTGGAAATGCACTTCTTGCTCTACCATTCCAGTGCTCTATGCTGGCATTGAAGGGTAATGGCTACACCCTACAGGCCCACATCACAAGCATCTTTATGCAGGCTTGTGTGTAAAAGAAGAGAGGAGGCATGTCTGACCAGGTCTGTGAGATTACAGACTGCGCTGAGTAGTGTGGTCAGACTCTTGTGCCTGCTGGGCTTTGCAGTGCTATATAGACACACTGCAAACATGCTAAAACATTAGAACACCTACACCTCTCTACCTGGCTATTAGTAACCAGGGATTCTCTGGCCGACGTCCTGCTGAGCTGCTGGCAACCAGTGGCATCACTGGTTGCCAGGAGCTCTGCAGGACGCCGGGCAGGGCATCAGAGTAGGTGATGAGATGGTTGCCAGGAGCTGGGCCAGGTGCCGTAAGCACAATATTTTCCCCGAAAAATCACACTAGGTCTTATTTTCGGGGGATGTCTTATTTTAAATACTGTCACACACAGTGTCACAATACCTGCAGGCTGCAGCTGTCCTGGAGCTCTCCTCTCTGATGCCGTCCACATTTCTCTGTGGGATACCCGCCAGGGAGCCACCTCTCTCGTCGCCAGGCTGGACTGCTCACTCACCTCACCTCACTCCAACCCCACTGGCCATACGTTCCTTGCTGTGCTGCTGCCTGCTGGGAAATGTAGTTTTCTGCCTGGCGGCAGCTCTCTAAGCAAAGGCTGAGGCAGACAGGTGTCTGCTGATTTCGTGACAGGGGCGGCATGCGGGAGCTGCGGCGCAGCATTTGGTCCCCGCCATGTACTCTGGTTGCTCTCTAGGCCACCCCCAAACCAGGTCTTATTTTCGGGGTAGTTCTTATATTACAGGAATGTTTAAAAATCGTGCTAGGTCTTACTTTCGGGTAGATCTTTTTTTTCGGGAAAACACGGTAGGTGTGCCTCTGAGCAAGATGAGCCACCTGATGTCATTAGCGGTCGGCTTCTTCTTTCTCCTCTGCCAGCCCACTGGCCACACCATTGGCCCTATACAGTATTGTGCATGTGCCCAGGGCCGCATTTACCACAAGGCCACCGAGGCCGGGCCTCGGGGAGGAGAGTTGACGGTCGTGTCATTTTTTTTTTCTACATTAAAGGAGAACTATGAGGGGAGTGCTTTTCACTCACCTCATAGTTCTAGCCGACCTGTGACAATGAGACTGTCACAGGTCGGCTCTGTAGATCGGGAGGTGAGCGAACACATACCGGCGTTCGCTCACCTCTCGATCCTGTCACGACTCTCTGCCGTGACAGGGGAGGGGCTGGATTCCCCCCTCCCCGCTCCGATCCGCCAGCGCTGACTGGCGGAACTGACTGGGGAGGGGGCGGGTACAGCTGGCTCTGCCTCTGGATAGGCAGAGCCAGCTGTCAGTCACGCAGCTGGGCGGATCCCGGCACAATTGTCGGGATCCGCTTCAGCTGCGGCATCTCAGTATACCGCAAGCTACAGCTAGCGGTATACTGAGCCTAGGGTGACGGGAGGACGCTAGTTTGTGTCCTCCCGTTACCCTAAGGAGAACTATGGGGAAAAGCCTTAACCCCATAGTTCTTCTTTAAGCCCTACTTTGGACAAGCAGGGCTAAATGTACAGCTGGGAAGCCGGTGTTTTTAGTACAAGTGATCCCAGCGATGTCCCCAAGATCACGTGTAATATGCGAGCAGCTCAGTGAGGAGGCAGCAGAGAGAATAAATCCGGCCCTGCATGTGCCACACCAGACAGGAAGGTAACAGAGTCTAAAATATAGTAGCTTTCTTTAAAGAGTGAAGGATTCTTTCATTCCTTATTTAGAGTTTCGCATTAATAACTTTTAAATATTGTTTTATTGAAATAAAAGAAAAAACGGTGCAATTAAATATTTAAAGCTGAGTCTGAGGAAACCATGCTAGAGGGAGGTAGGTTTTAGCCAGTAGAATGTATTTAGGGTCTCAGGTTTATTACGTGATGTGGGGGGGCATCTGATTTAAGAAATAGAGGGATAAAGGGATGTAATGGAAATTCTCTTACATATTGTATAGAATGTAACATAAGCGCACAGCTGTTAAATAATGGAAAGGAGCTGTTATATACGGGGCCCCTCTGACCTCACGGGCCCGGGGACAGTTGTATCCTCTACACCCCTGTTAGTCACAGCCTAGATCAAAGGCAGTGGATTGCAAAGCTGATATCTCAAACTGGCATGAATGTAAAAACATATAGGAATGCTCTTAAAAGCAGTGGGGTGTTGCTGCAATGTTTTGTCGGCGGCAGACATTGATTAATAACTGTTTTGTTGGATTTGGTGCGAAAATGCAAATTGGTCTGAATAAAACATTTCCATCTGCTACAAGTCCGGGATACATCTCTCTGAGAACATATTAAACTATATATGAAGACATGTTTCAGTTTTGAATAGAATTGGATATAAATATACTTCTGCTGCCTGTGTTACGTTGGATATTTCCCTACCTGCCATGGAAACACAACAGGAAGTGCAAGGAAATCTCTACAGAGTGAAGCTAAATATCCTCATAAACAGTTGTCACCAGAACAGGTGTCCCCGTTGGAAGATTTACCCTCACCTCCTGTCCTGGTGACAACTGTAAAATGTTGGATTTCCTATCACCTTCTCTCCTGGTGACAATGATTATCAGGACAAAAGGGAAGGGGAATAGAGGGGAGATATAGCAAGAGAAAAAAACCTGATAGGGGTTTTAACCATTGCCTGCTCATTGTTGGCCTGGAAAGAAGAGGCTGCAGGGGCCGGTCTTAATTCCACCATTATCGCAAAGCACAGTGGCGTAGTGCTTTTGCCTTGTAGCACTGGGGTACCCTGGATTAAATCCTGGTCAGGACACTGTTTGCATGGAGTTTGCATGTTCTCTCTGTGTTGCGTGTGTTTCCTCCGGGTACTCCGATTTCCTCCCACACTCCAAAGACATGCTGGAAGGTTAATTGGCTCCTCTCTAAATTGGCCCTCATATGTATGCATGTGAGATAGGGACCTTAGATTGTAAGCTCCTTGAGGGCAGGGACTGATGTGAATGTGCGCTACATATAAATACCAATAATAAATAAAATGAGCAGTTAACTCTTGAAGTGCAGGGGTAACCCCACTGCAAGGGTTAATTCCTGGAGTTCCTCTTTAAATATTTGTTCTAATATCTACAATTACTGGGTTCCCACTTCCTGCTTTTCTTAAGCACTGGCAATGTAGCCAGGTCCTCACGGATACTCCCCAGGAATGCTAAGTCACCAGCGCCTTCCAGCGAGATCTTGAACCTAACTGCAAAAAAAGGTTCATCTTGCGCATGCACCGGACGCCATTGCAGTATCTTTCCAATGAGAAGCCAAGCGAACCTTATAACCATCACTTTGTACCCGCACATATATACAGCTCACTGTGATGGGGGCTAACACAGCATGCACTTGTAGCGCTCACCCCTGAAGGAGTTTTGGGGTTTGGCAAAAAAAAATTTCTACATTTAGCCCTGCTTTTGGCAAGCAGGGATAAATGTACAGCATGGAAGCCGGTGTTTTTAGTACAAGTGATCCAGGCGATGTCGCCGAGATCACTTGAAATATGCGTGCAGCTCCGTCCCCCCCCCTGCTGCCCCCCTCTTCATGGTCCGCACCCACCTCACTCCCCTCCATAGTCCGCCCCCACCTTACCTGGCTGGCTTCCTCCCTTCCCGTCGTGGTTTTCGGGGTCCCCCGCTCCTCTAGGGGATCCGGGACTACGGCACATTCATCCATGATGAAGAGCGGGGAGCAGAGAAAGTCCGTTCTCTGCTTTTCTCTGTGTATACAGTGAGAGGGGAGAGCTGCACTCGCAGTCTTCCCCTGTCAGCTGTCATAGGAGTTCCAGCACAGTGCTGTGCTAGAACTCCTATATTGGAGGTGGCAGGTTCCATAAAGAGAACCTGTCACCTCCAAATGCTATCACACAGGGGCTTGTTATCTGCTGTGTGTAAGAGCAATAAACTTAAGTGAAAAAAAATAAATGAAAAGTAAAAAATAAGTAGCAAATAATAAGAAATCATTAAAATTTTAAAAAAATCTAATAAGAAAAAAGTAAAAAATAAATAAAATTAAAAGTGATAAGAAAATAAAGAAATAATTAAAACCAACCCTGCTGCCCCCACCATCTTGTTGCCATTTTCCATTATGCAGGATCCAGACAAGACCATACAGACATGTACCCTTTAAGCATATATGAGTTGGGCTGATTTCGAAATTTTAACACAAGAATGTAATAAATGAAAGTTTTACGTGCAAAAACCCGCAATGCACAAGGCAGGGACACTAGTTTAGTGCTGCCAGCTAGTGATATCTTGTTTCATGTGGCCTCTTTGTCCAGCCGAAGTCTATAAATCCGAGGGGAAGTGATGAGAGGTCATTAATTTTACCTCCAGAGCTACTATTGTAAGGCTTGTTAACATCCTGTAAGCGAGCGGTGTCTCCATAAATTACCCCAGTTATCTCGGTGAATCTGATTTATATGTTTCACAAGGTGGATCTCACTGTACGGGGTAATATGAGAGCAGGACATAAATCTCCCCTGACTGGTTACATTGTTCATGTGGAAAATGGAATAATATTTCATGTTGTGCCTGAGAAAGTCAAGAGTTTCGCAGGGCAAGAGCTGTGGAGTCCATGTTTTTCCGCACATTGTACGCCCACTGGTCAATAACAGAATTTTAAGATATTATTATTATTATTTGGGATTAATAGAGCGCTAACAGTTTGCCCGGTGCCTTAAAAAATATTGGGAGAGAGTAAAATTACAATACAATACCATAAAAAAGATTAGCATCCCAGACAGACTCGATGATGTTGAGATCAGGGCTCTGTGGGGGCCAAACCATCACTTCCAGGACTCCTTGTTCTTCTTTACGCTGAAGATAGTTCTTAAAAGAGAACTATGGGGTCTGTCACAGTCTAGCAAGGTTTGGGTTAGTATGGATCTCAGCTGCGGAGATTGATAAATAGGATTGAGGGTTTGGTTCAGTTTGGCGGACCCCAATGCACTCAGTACCAAGGGGAACCGCTTAACATCATGTACCCCGACCTATGTGTGTTGGTTTGACGTAATACACTACGCTAATAACGGTAGTACTAAGAAAGTAAGTTTGAGGAAGTGGCAGTCAATAGTTTAAAGTAGATCCGCATATGCTGGCGGACTGCTAGGACAACAGTTTTGCTACTGACTCAGTAATCAAGAGAGCAACGAAGATGTAAATGGAAGTGGATATAACAGGTGGGA
The DNA here is from genome assembly GCF_000935625.1 of Nanorana parkeri. NCBI lineage: Eukaryota > Metazoa > Chordata > Amphibia > Anura > Dicroglossidae > Nanorana > Nanorana parkeri. Next base: position 341,107 of record NW_017306920.1, on the reverse strand, counting down.
GGATGAGGAAGTGGCAACAAATAGGTTGGAGCAGATCCGCATATGATGGCGGACTGCTAGGAGCAGTTGGTATCTTGCTAATCACAGTTCATCATGTGAGCAATGCGGTTATGTTTGGGGGTGCTACAAACAGATGAGTTGTCAATGGTTATCTCTGATCACAGTTCAACAATTCAGCATAAGTTAAGGTGAAGTAGTTTCAACAGGTGGTTGATTACTTGCTAAGCCAAGCCTGAGTTCCCAATAGAGCACAGCCAGGTATTTGAGTGGAAATAACAGGTGGGAAGTTTCCCAGTTACTTGCGGTTTGCTTGAAGGTATGAGGCAAATGTGGACGGTACTTGGGGTGATCGATGCAACCCCAGTGTTGGTCCAATGGCAGGTCCTGGTGTGCAGCAATGAGTCTCACTCTCCAGTTCAGCCTGTAACACACTGTCTCTTGCTCTGTCCTCAGAGCCACTCGCTCGACGTTCCAGAACGATAGAACGCCGAGTGAGTGGCGCAGCTATGTGTTTTTGAGGTGGAGCTGCGGCCAAGGGGAGGAGTCGGCCGTGACGTCATGGACGGACGGCACGCCTCAAACACGGAGCTCTGATCCGGGTAGGTCTGTGACAGGGTCAGGGCTTTTCCCCATAGTTCTCCTTAGGGTAATGGGAGGACACAAACTAGCGTCCTCCCGTCACCCTAGGCTCAGAATACCGCAAGCTACAGCTCGCGGTATACTGAGACGCCGCAGCTGAAGCGGATCCCGACATCGATGTCGAGATCCGCCAAGCTGCGTGACAGCTGGATCTGCCTATCTAGAGGCAAAACCAGCTGTACCCGCCCCCTCCCCCGTCCGTTCCGCCAGTCAGCGCTGGTGGATCGGAGCGGGGAGGGGGGAATCCAGCCCCTCCCCTGTCACGGCAGAGAGCCGTGACGGGATCGAGAAGTAAGCAAACGCCGGTATGTGTTCGCTCACTTCCCGATCTACTGAGCCGACCTGTGACAGTCTCATTGTCACAGGTCGGCTAGAACTATGAGGTGAGTGAAAAGCACTCACCTCATAGTTCTCCTTTAATGACATTGGCTGTATGTTTGGGGTTGTTGTCTTGCTGCAGAATAAATATGGGGCCAATCACACGCCTCCCTGATGGTATGGCATGATGGATAATTATCTGCTTGTATTTCTCAGCATTGAGGACACCATTGATCCTGACCAAATCTCCAATTCCATTGGCAGAAATGCAACCCAACACTTGCAAGGAACCTCCACCATGCTTCACTGTTGCCTGCAGACACTCATTATTGCACCTTAGTGAACAAATTGCCTCCTGCTACAGCCAAATATTTCACATTTTGACTCATCAGTCCAGAGCACCTGCTGCCATTTCTCTGCATCCCAGTTCCTATGTTTTTATGCATAGTTGAGCCTTGGCTTTTTGGCCGCAATTCTTTCATAAAGACCACTTCTGGCCAGACTTCCCCGGACTGTAGATGGGTGTACCTGGGTCCCACTGGTTTCCGCCAGTTCGGTGCTCATGGCACTGCTGGGCATCTTCGATGTCGAAAAGGAAGTAAGCATGATGTGTTTTTCATGTGCTGCATTAAGTTTTCTTGCCTGATCACTGTCTCTACGGTCCTCAATGTTGCCCATTTCTTTGTGCTTCTTCAAAAGAGCTTGAACAACACATCTTGAAACCCCAATCTGCTTTAAAATCTTTGTCTGGGAGAGAAATTGCTCATGCAGTAAAAGTACCTTGTGTCTTGTTGCTGTGCTCTGTCTTGCCGTGGTTTATGATCTGTGACATGAAACTGTCTTCAACAACCTCACCTTAGTAGCAGAGTTTGGCTGTTCCTCACCCAGTTTAAACTTCCTACACAGCTGTTTCAGATAATGATTGTGTTTCAACCTACCTATGAAATTGATGATCATTAGCACCTACTCTTTATAATTGGTTAATCATCTGATACCTGACTCCAATCCTACAACATTCCTGACTTTGGGGCCAATCACACGCCTCGCTGATGGTATGGCATGATGGATAAATATCTGCTTGTATTTCTCAGCAATGAGGACACCATTGATCCTGACCAAATCTCCAATTCCATTGGCAGAAATGCAGCCCCAGACGTTCAGTTAATGACTGTGTTTCAACCTACATATGAAATTGATGATCATTAGCACCTCCTTGGTATAATTGGTTAATCATACACCTGACTCCAGTCCTACAAAATCCCTGACTTTGTGCAAGTGTAAGCATTGATTTTGGTTTGAAGCCAAAGGTAGTCACACCAAATATTGATTTGATTTAGAATTTAGCCCACCACAGATCCTACACAGCCCCCCTGAGACCCAGCAGAGCCCACCACAGATCCTGCACTTCCCCCCGGAGATCCTGCAGAGCCCACCACAGATCATGCACAACCCCCCTGAGACCCTGTGATCTGCAGGGTCTATGGTGGGCTCTGCAGGATCTGTGGTGGTCTCTGCATCATCTGTGGTGGGCTCTGCAGGGTCTCAGGTGGGCAGTGCGGGGTCTATGGTGGGATTTATAGCCTGAGACCCTGCAGAGTCCACCAGAGATCCTTCACAACCCACCTGAGACCCTGCAGAGCCCACCACAGATCCTGCAGAGCCCACCACAGATCTTGCGCAAATTTAGTGGGGGGGCGCCCGAGTTTCATCTTGCCTAGGGCAGCCCCAAACCAAAATACACCACTGCTCGGAGGGACACAAGGGAGCAAAACCAGACTCATGGACTCCCATGGCTTGTCACTCTTCAGCTTACCAGACATGTAAGGGCTCATGCTTAGGCATAAAAAAAAAATTTAAGTACAGTGTTGTTCTGTCTTAACCGCTGATTTATGTACTTGCACATATCTTTCTGAGACTTGTCTGTACGGATAGTATATAAAAGTAATTCACCGGCACACACTTGAAGGGTTTTTAAAGTATTAATATGTTTATTCAATACCCAATGTCACATGCTGTCATACGGTGCTAACGTTTCAGGTCCGCACAGGGATCCTTCATCAGAGCGACAGGGTGAATTACTTTTATTTACCGCTACGGATAGTATGACAACCTACTGGGGTGATGATAACCACAGGCATGGGCCAACTCACTAAGAAGGCTCAGAGTAGAATCCAATGTAGTTTATTCAGTCTTGACAATACAGAGGATTTGATTCCTTGTCATTCTTAGAGGTGGAAAGACATTTCTATCTGAAGCCTTGTACAGTGTACATAGACCCTCTTACCTCACTGAGTGTGAAGATAAATTTGGTCAGGATCAATGGTGTCCTCATTGCTGAGAAACACAAGCAGATACTTATCCATCATGCCATACCATCAGGGAGGCGTGTGATTGGCCCCAAAGTCAGGAATTTTGTAGGATTGGATTCAGGTGTCAGATGATTAACCAATTATAAAGAGCAGGTGCTAATGATCATCAATTTCATAGGTAGGTTGAAACACAATCATTAACTGAAAAGGAAGCATAGAAGAGAAGCTGGGATACTTTTGTGCTAGTATATAGGTGAATTAAGCCTGGGGCTTGATTGTACAATCTCTGTGCAATCTCCTTTAGATTTACCAAAACTATTTACATGTGCCTACCTAAACAATCCATGACATTTGTATCCCATCAGGCAGGGTCATGCACTGTATAGTTGTTGATAGACATGTGCACTGCCAAAAAATTCGTTTAGTTTCGTTTCGTTTTAAATTCCGATTTGTGTTATTTCGTTTTTCAGGATTCGGGTGTGAAAGTCAATTCGGATTCGGAATTCGGATTCGGACGAAATTCGGTAGCGTTAGTACGAACGTTCGTTTCGTTTTCTGTTCTTATTCGTTTCTTATTCGTTTCGTTTGTTCGTTTGCAGCAAAAGTGACATTTGAGGGGGAAAAAATATTTTTCTCCTTCTCTAATGTCACTTTGCTCCAACGAACGAAACGAATAAGAACAGAAAACGAACCGAACGTTCGTACTAACGCTACCGAATTTCGGAAATGGAAATTCGGATTCGTTTGCATTCGTTATGTCTGTAATTCGGAATTCAGATACATCCGAATGTCCGAATTTCGATTCGGAACGAAACGAATCGCACATGTCTAGTTGTTGATATATCCTGCATTGTATATGAGGGCACCATGAGCTCACTCACATTTCAGAGTGTCAAACTAATTTATCATTACAGTGGAGAGGAAAATAAATATCCATCTTGACCTTATCAACAACAGCAGCCTTATTCATTCTCTGATTAAGCTTCACCGATGGATCTTCTTCATTTGGACATCTGATGTCGCCACTATTTTGAAGGCATCTAAAGCCAGTTCAAAATGAATTAAATGTACAAATTTATATTTAGCACCCGGGCACAACAATTGGGCAACATGGCCATTATTCTGCGAACAATTGGAGCTGATAACTTTGGGACGCCAAAGCCAACAAGGCGGCAGATTAGATTTTATTAGTCGTTCCCTGCAGTTCTCTTTTGAAAGCCTAGAGATAAGCTCTGTGCCAAAGTCCCACACCCTGGAAAATATTTATTCATCCCAAATGAAAATAACTTATTTGTGTGCCAAAAACAAAAATCCCTCTTCTTTAAGAAGAACGCCACAGAAGAAAATTGTAAAGATTTGATGGAATTTGGATCTGGTGCTTTGTAGTGCTTTGCTTAACCTCTCCACTAAGAAGACCTCCTGGTCCTGGAAGCTCATTATTGGTTTTACCATTTTCTGTTCCTTGTTGTACAATCCCAGTTCAGCCTCTCTGGTCTTCTTCACAGCCAATAATTGCCCTCAACGTCCTACTTCTTGCCCAAGCTTGGCTCTTACTGATTGTGGCTTTTATGTATTAACCTTGACCCGTGATCTCGATCCTGAAACCTTTTCTGCCTGCCTTGACTCCAGCAGTTCAACTGGTCTCCAATTGGTCCTGTCACAGGCCCTCTCCTTGATGTCATTATATACATTGTAGGAGCAGCGGCCAGCTCTCTGTTGAATAGTCCCCTGAGAAAAAGGGGGAACCCTGATGTAAAGGGAAGCTCTGGGGAATCTGATGTAACAAGGGACTCTGGGGGCTCTGATGCAAGGGGGGACTCTGATGTAAGGAGAAGCTCAAGGAATCTGATGTAAGGGACCCTGGGGGCCCTGATGCAAGGGGGGACTCTGATGTAAGGGACTTTGGCGGCTCTGATGCAAGGGGGGACTCTGATATAAGGAGAAGCTCGGGGAATCTTATGTAACAAGGGACCCTGGGGGCCCTGATGCAAGGGGGGACTCTGATGTAAGGGACTTTGGCGGCTCTGATGCAAGGGGGGACTCTGATGTAAGGGACTTTGGCGGCTCTGATGCAAGGGGGGACTCTGATGTAAGGGACTTTGGCGGCTCTGATGCAAGGGGGGACTCTGATGTAAGGGACTTTGGCGGCTCTGATGCAAGGGGGGACTCTGATGTAAGGAGAAGCTCGGGGAATCTGATGTAACAAGGGACTCTGGGGGCTCTGATGCAAGGGGGGACTCTGATGTAAGGAGAAGCTCGGGGAATCTGATGTAAGGGACCCTGGGGGCCCTGATGCAAGGGGGGACTCTGATGTCATGGGAAGCTCTGTGAAATCTGATGTAACAAGGGACGCTGGGGGCTCTGATGCAAGGGGGGACTCTGATGTAATGGGAAGCTCTGGGGAATCTGATGTAAGAGGGAACTCTGGGGGCTCTGATGCAAAGTAGGACTCTGATGCTAGGGGGGATCTGGGGGCTCTGATGTAAGAAGGAACTTTGAGGGCTCTGATGCAAGGGGGAACTCTGATGTAAGGGGTCAAGACAGATTCTGTAATCTTGCTCTACTGAGAGAGAAAGGAGAAATACTGCGAGTAAGCATTAAAAATACCTGATTTCTCTGTACTTTTACCTGCAATTGGTGACAGAGTCTGTTTAACGCTGAACTCTCGACCCCATTCTCTCCAGAAGGACAGTAACATCTTTATTCAGGCATCATCCAAGGTCACCATCTACTGCCAGGACTGAGATTCCAGCTCAGAGATGCAATCATGTATATCCTGGTGCCTGTGCCGTTCTTGGCTGTGTTTACAAATGTTTGACAATGGGCCATCCCTACCCTATCTCCCGCCTGAGGCGGCCAGGAGAAGGGAGGAGCAGGGGGTTATGCCAAGGTGTCAGCCAGATGGGAGGCAGTGGATGGCTGAGTTGATAGCTGGCCGGGAGGCAGCGACCAGCCGAGCTGTCAGCTGGGTGTGGGGCGGTGGCTGCCAAGCTGTTAGCCAGACGGGAGGCGGTGGCCGGCCGAGCTGTCAGCTGGGTGGGGGGCGGTGGCCGACCGAGCTGTCAGCTGGGCAGGAGGTGGTGGGCAGCTGAGCTGTCATTCAGGAAAGGGGATGTGCTGTTAGTCGGTTGTGCTGTCACTCTCCCCCACACACCTGCCACCCCCCTCCCCCCCCCAATAAGATGCCTCATTATGGGGACGCCCCTGTCTGACATAGATCAGCCCCTGCTGCATCCTTTCACCTTGATTTGCTACAAAGTATCAGTCTGATTACTGGGGGAGAGAAGACTGAGGAAATGCTTCCTGCTGCCTGCAACAGAGTGATGACAAAGTCACTGGAGCTCAAGTTGTTGTTTTTTACTGACAGAGCTCCTTTAAAAACCCACCTTGCAAGTTTGGATTTGAATGGTTCTATAATGTAGAATAAGAAAATTTTGGCTTTAGGCTTTAGGAAATTTCTGGAAAGTCACTGTAAAGTGTTCTGGCTCCGATAGGACGGGGTTATAGGAAGCAGAGTTAGAAGTGGAGTTTTTCTTTATGCATGACACGACAGTACCCAAGCTATAAAACTTTAAGTGTCTGGAAGAGGGTTCCATTTCCATAACATTGTGCAGACGGAAAAACGTGCTTCGCTGTTAGCGTGTGATTTAGAAGAAAGTATCACCTAGAGATGTTTAACAAACCAAGCCAGCTAGAATCCCTCCGACTTTGTTGTGGAACTCCGTTCTAGTCATTCATGCCAATGCCCCGAGGGGCTCCACCATACGAGCATCCAGAATAATGTGCCTAAATCATGAATAATCACCGTCTATTGGGCATCGCAAATTATAATGGGAATATTAGGTACCTCCGCTTATATTCGGGACGGCTTATACTCGAGTATATACGGTATGTCTCCTGAAGCATGTCCCCAGTCTCCAGCAACAGCTATAGTATGCATGCAGTCTCTGACCATCCCCTGTCCTCTGTACCATGTCTGCAGTGTTTGACCGTCTTCTGTTGCATGTCTGCAGTTCCTGACCATTTCATTTTGCATGTCTGCAGTCTCATGACCATATCCTATAGCAGGGGACAAAATTTCAAGTCCTGAGCTACTAGCCAGGCCTTAAGAGTTACTCGACACCAGTTGCCCACTTAATTCCTACCCTGCCCCGGCCTTAACTCCGCCCCAAACACGCCCTCTTAAATAATCTTATCAATGACACCGTTACATGTTTTATGCAGAATAAAGTTACAAAAATAAATATTAACAACTTTAACAATATTACCATAAAGCTCCCTGCCCCACATATAAAATAATACACTCTTCCCCCACTGTTCCCTGCCTCCCCCACACATAACATAATTTCCTTGTTCCCTGCCCCCACAATGTAAAATGAAACAAGGAAGCCCCCACACCTGCTTGTCTTTCTGCAGGGAGGAGGCAAGCAGGCAGATCCCTGGTGATCTAGTGTGATTAGTAAGGTCTGCAGACTTTACTAATCACTTCATTTTCGACCCGGAGCTCAGTGAAGAGCTCCGGACGAAAGGAAGGGAGACAGACCAGCGGGAGCAGCTGCTCCCACGAGTCAGGTACGCGGTCTGTGACCGCAAGCCTGACAGGAATTTTCACTCGCCTGCGCTGCATTTCCACTCGCCAAATGCGAGCAGGCGGGTGGAAATTGTGAGCCCTATCCTATAGTATGTCTACAGCCTCTGACCATCTTCTGTTGATTGTCTGCAGTTCCTGACCATCTCCTTATGCATGTCTGCATTCTCTGACCATAACCTGTAGCATGTCTGCAGTCTCTGAGACTTTTCATTCGAATTACATTTACTGAATACTATGTGCAGCCCGTTGGTTAGGGGCCACACACAATGCCCCATATCAAGAAAGTGGACCACCACTGGTCTAAGACATTGCCATCTCTTATAAAAAAAACAGTATGGGGAAGAATTCAGAGATGATGTAATTGGCCAGAGGTTTTATGCTTTTATAGGGTTTCTGAAAATAACTTACTTACATACATATTCCCCACTATTTATTCGGCCTTGCTTTAGTTGCTTGTGTACAAATGCACACGCTTGGCTGCCTCTCTCTCAGATCAGGTCAGTGCCACTCATTGAGTATTTGCCCAGTTGGATGCATTTTGTAGACCACAGGTATATTTCTTCAGAAGATACACTGATCAGTCATAACATTATGACCACTGACAGGTGACTGACATTAATTATCTTGTTACAATGGCAACTGGAAGTGGGTGGGATATATTAGGCAGCAAATGAACATTTTGTCCCCAAAGCTGATGTGTTTGAAGTAGAAAAAGTGCACAAGTGTAAGGATTTGGGCGACTTTGACAATGGGTCTAGATGACCGGGCGAGCAACTCCAAAACTACAGCTCTTGTGGGATGTTCCCGGTCTGCAGTGGTCAGGACCTACCAAAAGTGGTCCAGGGCAGGAAAACTGGTAAAATGGCAACAGTGTCATGGGCGGCCAAGGCTCAATGATGCACATGGGGAGCGAAGGCTGGCCTGTGTAGTCCAATATAATAGAAGAGCTACTGTATCTCCAATGGCTTGGTGCCAGGCACCACAGAATACCTTCAAAGGTCTAGTGGAGTCCAATTCAATAGAAGGGCTACTGTAACTCAAATGGCTTGGTGTCAGGTTCCTCAGCATTTAAACTAGGAGATATGTTGTCCACACACCATTCTGCTTCGGGAATGTCATCTTTATTCATATTCCTTTAGCATGACATGTGAATGCAACGTTTCAGAGCCTCACAGGCCCCCTTTGTCAGGCAATGTGTCAATGATTGAAAGTGCTGTACATCTTAAATACCCAGTGCATTTAACTAAAAAACATGAAAAAACAGAGCTATCACCAGCTAGGTACCACAGCATGCTTCAATAGTGGAGTCCATGCCTTGATGTCAGGGAAATTTTGGCACCAAAAGGGGAACCTGCTCAATATTAGGCAGGTGGTCATAAAGTTATGGAGATATTGGGATATAATGTACATACAATCTTAAATACAAACCAGCTGTAATCTCATTCACATCTGTCTTGTTCCAATCCAGTTCCTAAAACGGGGTTCCCATGAGGCATTCGAAGGGGTGATGTCAAATTTATTTGATTATTTATTTGATGCCTATATAAAGTTCACCACCACATAACAAATCCACAGAGAACCAGGCAATCTCTATTCAAAGGTTATATGTCCACATGGTGTCCATGCATCCACATGCTATTATAGCATTTATCTACCCCACCCTTTCCCTTGTATTGGTGGTCAGTGGGGTTAACTTACCCTAACAGGAGCGTCATGCTCTGTGGAGCAGCATCTCTATGCCTTCTCCTAGTGAGTTAATTGCCAGACATATACCTGCACTGTCGGGTAGGAGAGGAGATCACTTCATCTGACAGTGCAAACAAAGATTCAATGCAGAGCGATTCAACACCCAGTAGTGGGAAATGGTCCAAGTCTGTGAGACTCCAAGGTTTTGCTCAAATCCAAACAAAATATAGCAGGATCTGGGACACTTGGTGGGTGTGTTCTAATTAGGTACTATCATCAACCAAGAAACGATAAGGGCTTGTGTACATGGGCATTTGTTTTAGTCAGAACTGCCACAGCTTAGAAGAAGATCAACAGCAGGTCCGAGGGAGTCAGAAACACCTCCGAAGAATCTTAAAAACATCATAAACTGATCTTAGGTCAAGCAGTGCACCTGAAAGCACACTACATCCATCCATCTACACAAGCCCTAAGAGAGCACTGAACACGTGTAAGCACTTCAGAAGGTTACATGTGCAATAAATTCAGTTATGACTAGGACACGAGAAAACAATGGGACTTATGTAAGGTCATGAGGAGCTGATCTCAGGACTTGGACTGAACTCTCAGGAACCTCTGAGAGTAGTTGTATTTTATGAGTGTTCTTAGGCAACGAACCAGTCCTTCCATTAGTTAATATATAAAGCAGAAAGTTTGGAATTAAAGTGATACCCTTTATTGGCTAACCTAAGCCATTAAATATGCAAGCTTTTGGGATGCCTTAGATCCCTTCTTCAGCCTGAATTCCAAAAATGGTTCTGAAAGCCAGACAGATTGTCTGCCAATGAATGAAAAGCTGTGAGCACTAGCTATGGGCTGACCTTTTCCAGAGGTTTACAGGAGTGTTTTAATGCATTAAAATTGGCAATTGTTTTTGTCTCATTTATCATCTAGGGAGCGAGTGTATTCTAAAGTCACCTTGCATGCTTCAGGTGTTTGAAAATAATGGCTTGCTTTGTCCTAGGGTATGAGTAACATTGTCTTAATGAGAAAATACAGCCAGTGGCGGAACTATCGCCATAGTGACCCAGACGGCCCAGCAGGGGGGCCCAGCCAGGACGAGAAACAAAGGGGTCCCGGTGATGCCGTGAGGTCGCTATGGCATCATAGGCTGCTGGCTGTCACTGGCAGCTGTGGGGAGGAATGAACCACTGTCCAGATCACTGACAATCTGTCAGTGATCTGTGCACTGGCACGTTCTTCCTCACAGCTGCTGCTGAGTTAGTGACAGTCCGCACCTTTTGTTTTAGAGAAGGCCGGTGGCCCGGCGGCGGCAGCATAGAAGGAGGTGGGGCCTGGCAACAGCAGCGTAGGAGGAGGTGGGGCCCGTTGACGGTGGAGGAGGTGTGGCCCAGTAGTAGAGAAGGCTGACAGCGGATCGGGGCTGACAAGTAAGAGGTGTGCCGAGCCCACAATAGAGAGTCTATGGCGGGCTCTGCAGGGTCACTCTCAGGTGGACTGTGTGGGATCTCAGGGGGGCTCTGCAAGGGTATAACTAGAAATCACAGAACCCCATACAAAATTTTGCTATGGTGCCCTGTGATTTCTAGTTATGCCCCTGCATACAGTAATCCCTTAGTGGGCATATTATATCATGGGGGTGTGGAATCCCATCCCACAATACCCTGTGCCTTAGTCCCTTAAAGGTTACCATAGCGTATTTGTTCATCACTCAGCTGCAGATCCTCAAATCATCTCTGAATTGGTGCTGAAGCTGTCCTTCCTTCTGGAGGGGGGCTACTTTTGTTCCCCATAGTCCCTGTGTGTGTTGTAAAGTAGCCACCGCTCCAAGCTCGCTCCTGTGATGGACTATAACTTTAATACAAATTAGCTAGCTAAACATGAGCTTGTAGTCCATCATGGGACATTATTTCTAATAGGGTACGTGAATGAACTTTAAGATTTAATTACTGAGTTTAGTGTCAAATTGTGGTGGCTGACGACGGGGTCAGAACAGCTCCAAAACTGCAGCTCTTGTGGGATTTTCCCGGTCTGCAGTGGTGAGGAACCACCAAAAGTGGTCCAAGGAAGGAAAGCTGGTGAACTGGCAGCAGGGTCATGGGCGACCAAGGCTCATGGATTTATATGGGGAGGGAAGGCTGACCCGTGTAGTCCAATCAAATAGAAGAGCTATTGTAGCTCAAATTGCTAAAAAATGTAATACTGGTTCTGATATGAAGGTGTCTGAATACACAGAGCATTGCAGTTCGTTAAATATGGGCTGTGTAGCCGCAGACTGGTCAGGGTGCCCATGCTGACTCGTGTCCACCGCCAAAAGTACCTACAATGGACACAAGAACATCAGAACTGGACCACGGAGTGATGGTAGAAGGTGGCCTGGTCTGATAAATCACATTTTCTTTTACATCATGTGGATGGCCGGGTGCGTGTGTATCACTTACCAGGGGGAAGAGATGGCACCAGGATGCATTAGGGGAAGAAGGAAAGCCGGCGGAGGCGGTGTGATTCTTTGGGTAATATTCTGCTGGGAAACCTTGGGTCCTGCCATTCATGTGGATGCTATTTTGACTTGTTCATATAGCTGAGCTGCTTTACCTGCAATTGTTAAAATTGTATTTTGAGATTTACACAGCCCTTTTCGGGAAAGACCTGTTTTTTCTCTGCTGCAGTTTAGTAATACCTACAGGTCTTGTCCCTCCCCCCATCTGTGATAGGGCAGTGAAATGAGAAGCAGCAGACTGATGAGCTCAGCTCTCTTGTCACTCTGCTCTCTCTTTTTATCAGCATGTATCTTTCACTGCAGCATAATTGATTGGCTACTGGTGCTGCATCTCCCTCCCCCACTCTAAGCTCTGCTGCAAGAGGCTGATTGATACCAAATCAAATTCACACTTGCAATGAAAACAATACATTTAATAATGTATAAATGATTACAGTGCTACATTAATTTGTGTCTTTTATATCTGCCTGGAGCTCAGCTTTACCTGTAGCTGGATACATCTGTTACAATCTAACAATATAATGTATACTACCTTGCAGAATGTCCTTCTGGGTTCCACAGAAAACATGGAATCAGGATTTCAGGACTGGATTGTATTAGCAGAAGTCTGGCATGTGCTAAGTTGACACAATTAAACAGCTTTCACAGTCCAGATCCTCTTGAAAAGCTAACACTAAACCATTTGCTACCAAGACAGAAATCAATTTCTTTTTCTTAATTGATCTTGCTTGCTCTTGCTGCCCCCAGTGCGTGCGGCATAAGCTCCTACACAAACTACGCTTCTTTCTGCTGTAATCAAGACCAGTTGTCACTTATGAGTCAAGCAACTTTCACTTAGGAAAAAAAAGGTGATTCATCCTGAAAGGATTTAAAAAATAAACTTTGGTAACCAAACAATCCCAGAGATACTTAGCACTTCCATTTATGTTACGTGATCTTTTTTTTTCTTTCTGTAGCTCCATATTGAAGGACCAGACAGGAAAGTATTGGAGATCTTCTATACCTTCTATACCTTAAAGCTGAACTCAAGATTTGATGATTTATATATACTTACATTGCTACAGCTTGGCACAATGTAAAATTATTATTTATATTATTATTATTATTCAGCATTTGTATAGACCAGGGGCGCCCACAATTTTTCGTCTGGAGATCTACCTTTCAAATGACGAGCTCAATGAGATCTACCAACGAAAAAACACCTGCATTCAGGGGCGGGAGGGGGCGTGGTGGTGCTTTGAAGTCAATGGCACCGCAGCCACGCCCCCCTCCCGCAGTGCGATCGTCCGCACCCGGAACGCAGGGACATTAGTGCCTCTGTTCTGGTCCAGTGCGATCTGCAAAAATGCTGCAAGTACTATTTTTGCAGATCGTACTGGACTGGAAGGCAGGTACCAATGTGCCTGAGTTCCGGGTGCAGGCGAACGCTCTGCGGGCATTGGGTGTGGCTGCCATTGACTTCAGTACAACCCCACACCACCTCCCGCCCCTGAACGCAGGGAGCCGGCTGGCTTGCCAGACTTTGTGGTGTGAACCGGCCCTCTCTCTTGTCTGTCTCTTCTCTCTCTCCTCTCGCTCTCTCCCGTTTCTATCTGCTGTCCCCTCTCTCTCTCTGCTGTCTCTCTTCTCTCTCTCTCTGCTGTATCTCTTCTCTGTCTCCGCTGTCTCTCTTCTCTCTCTCTCTCTGCTGTCCCTCTTCTCTCTCTCTGCTGTCTCTCTGCTGTCTTTCTTCTCTTTCTCTTCTGTCTTTCTTCTCTCGCTCTGCTCTGTCTCTCTTCTCTCTGCTGTCTCTCTTCTCTCTCTCTCTCTCCTGTCTTTCTTCTCTCTCTCTGCTGTCTTTCTTCTCTCTCTCTCTGCTGTCTTTCTTCTCTCTCTCTGCTGTCTTTCTTCTTTCTTTCTTCTCTCTCTGCTGTCTCTCTTCTTTCTTTCTTCTCTCTCTGCTGCCCCTCTTCTCTCTCTCTGCTGTCTTTCTTCTCTCTCTCTGCTGTCTTTCTTCTTTCTTTCTTCTCTCTCTCTGCTGTCTTTCTTTCTTCTCTCTCTGCTGTCCCTCTTCTCTCTCTCTCTGCTGTCTCTCTCTCTCTCTCTCTCTCTCTCTTTCTGCTGTCTTCTCTTTCTCTGCTGTCTCTCTTCTCTTTCTCTGCTGTCTTTCTTCTCTCTCTCTGCTGTCTTTCTTCTCTCTCTGCTGTCTCTCTTCTCT
>NW_017306920.1:325768-326376 GCF_000935625.1 Nanorana parkeri | reverse complement strand
CCTCTCTCTCTCTCTGCTGTCTTTCCTCTCTCTCTGCTGTCTTTCCTCTCTCTCTGCTGTCTTTCCTCGCTGTCTCTCCTCCCTCTTTCTCTCTCCCTCTCTCTCTCTGCTGTCTTTCTTCTCTTTCTCTCTCTGCTGTCTTTATTCTCTTTCTCTCTCTGCTGTCTTTATTCTCTCTCTCTCTGCTGTTTTTCTTCTCTTTCTCTGCTGTCTTTCTTCTCTCTCTCTGCTGTTTCTCTTTTCTCTCTCTGCTGTCTTTCTTCTCTCTCTCTGCTGTCTTTCTTCTCTCTCTCTCTCTCTGCTGTCTTTCTTCTCTCTCTCTCTGCTGTCTTTCTTCTCTCTCTCTGCTGTCTTTCTTCTCTCTCTCTGCTGTCTTTCTTCTCTCTCTCTCTCTGCTGTCTTTCTTCTCTCTCTCTGCTGTCTTTCTTCTCTCTCTCTCTCTGCTGTCTTTCTTCTCTTTCTCTCTCTCTCTCTCTCTGCTGTCTTTCTTCTCTCTCTGCTGTCTTTCTTCTTTCTCTTTGCTGTCTCTCTTCTCTCTCTCTCTGCTGTCTCTCTTCTCTCTCTCTCTCTCCTCTCTCTCTTCTCTCTCTCTCTGCTGTCTCTCTTCT
>NW_017306920.1:318379-325669 GCF_000935625.1 Nanorana parkeri | reverse complement strand
CTCTCTCTGCTGTCTCTCTTCTCTCTCTCTCTCTCTGCTGTCTCTCTTCTCTCTCTCTCTCTGCTGTCTCTCTTCTCTCTCTCTGCTGTCTCTCTTCTCTGTCTGCTGTCTCTCTTCTCTCTCTCTGCTGTCTCTCGTCTATCTCTCTGCTGTCTCTCTTCTCTCTCTCTGCTGTCTCTCGTCTATCTCTCTGCTGTCCCTCTTCTCTCTCTCTGCAGTTTCTCCCCTGCCTGTCTTTTCTTACTTTCACTGCAGCAGCTTCCCAGGTCTCCTCTTGCGCGCCTGTGTCCTGTCCTCCCGCGGTGCTTGTGTGGCCGACGTTGCAGACGGGGAGAGGTGTCAGCCCCTTCCCATCTGCGGCATCTGACACATTCAGCCGGCAGCCGCATGAGCACCGCGGGAGGACAGGACACAGCCAATCGCGATCTACCTAATGGGCACAACAGTATAGCGCAACAGTTTACATTAGGGATGCATTAATACCGGTTTTTCAGTATCAAGTACGAGTACCGATATTTTTCTTTCTGGTACTTGCCGATACCGAGTACCAATAACGGTGTCGCGTGCCCCGATTATCAGGAAGCTGGGCGGCAAGTCATGACCCGCCGCCCGGCTTCTTGATTGCCTGGGAAGCCGGCGTTCTTTCAATAGAACACCGTCTTCACTTCCCAAGGCTGCCTGCCTTCCTGACCAATAAGGAAGATGGGTGGCGGGTCATGAGGTGCCCTCCTGGTTCCTTATTGGTCAGGAAGCCAGGCCGCCTACAAAAAGCAAAGCCAACTTCCTAGCCAATCAGGAAGCCAGGCAGCACGTCATGACCCGCCTCCTGGCCTTCTGATTGGCTAGGAAGCCGGCTTCACTTGTTGCTAGGCAACCTGGCTTTCTGGCCAATCAGGAAGCCAGGAGGCGGGTCATGACGTGTGACCTGGCATCCTGATTGGCTAGGCTGCCTACCAACAAGTGAAGCCTGCTTCCCAGCCAATCAGGGAGTCACGATCTGGGCATAACCCGCCTTTCGGCTTCCTGATTGCAAAGGAAGCTGGCTCCAAGCTCCTTCGGCACTGCCGGTCAGAGGGAGATCTCCCTCTGACCGGAAGTTCCGTTATCATGGAAGGGATCGGAGCATTTGGGCGAGTACGAGTATTCGCCCAAATACTCGGTATCAGCACCGATGAAATGTAAAAAAGTTTGGTGGGAGGTTGGCAGGGAGGGGGGCGCATTGTGGAATCTGGCCTTGGGGCGGCAGGGAGAGTAAATCCCTGACCATACACATACCTTGTTCTTGCAGTCTTCTCTTCTTTAGAATAGGTTGCGGCGTTTTGATATGCAAATTACCGCGGCCCATTCATATGTTAATATCTCGGTACCGGGACAGTGCAGGCTGCAGGAACAGCACCAGCAAGCTCCGGAAAGAGGACAGAGTAGAGAGAGCTGGGGGAGGAGGTGTTTCTCTGGCCTCCTCCACCAGCGCCCTCTAGTGTCTACTGTGTGGTAGTGCTGGCTTTGCTCGCTACCACACAGTAGACACTGCTCTGCACAGATGCGGCCATCGGGCTTAGCGGACCGCCCCGAACACAATCAGGTTGATTGTGTCCGGCCCGGCCTACCGGGCAAGTGCCCGGTTTGCCCTATGGCCAGTCCAGCCCTGCCGATACTAGTATCAGCATCGGTGCATCCCTAGTTTACATAGTGCTTTACAATATAAATGGGAGACATTACAGTTACAATGCAATTCAAGATAAGATGGTAAGGAGGGCCCTTCGCTCTAAGCCGTCCAGCCATACATCTGTCAAATGAGTGTCAGTCCTTGTGACCGATGTCGGTGGGAACAGGAGGAGAGATCACTAATCCTCTTTAATTCAATCATACTGTGCAGTTAGAAGTCACCTAACATTCCAGAGACAGTGGTGTCATTTCCATTCATCATTACCGTGAACCTCTGAGGGCAGGAAACGTCCACACCACATAATATTCACAGAATTGTATTGTATATCATAGAGGTATTTACTGTGAATGTTTAGGGGTGCAGCAAGTGGTGTGACATAAACAGCCATAAAGTGAAAAGATAATGACCAGCTGAGTGCTTGCCATTGAATTGAACCTTTCGGGAACTTTACAAGTCTGCATGAATAAATTCCTGACCCACATTGTACGAGAAGGTATCAAAAAAGTAATGCCTGGTGTTTCCCATCTGCTGTTCATGTGAACTTATAATAAAATGCCTGAAATATGTCACAGATATGGTCTAACGCAATCATTGTGTGCTTCTGTTTTTTAAATTGTACCAAGTAAATCACGGAGGAGAAGCTGAAACAAAGATTGGGTTGGAAAGAGAGTTGTTGGGCTGTTGAGATCCATGCATGCCTGAAGAATGTGTATGGGGGTGCAGTAATTGACGTGAGCAATGTTAGGCAATTAAGTGAAGAAAAGGGAAATTGTAGGCAAGGCATCGAATGGTGCCATTCAAGCTCTCCTCGTCCAAAGAAGTTCAAATCTGCCAGATCATGACAATCGTGTTCTGGGATGAACATGGCACCATTCTCATGGACTTCTTGTTTGAAGACACACCAGTCAACAATGAAACCTTCATTGGTATACTTTGAGAGCTGAAGGAAAGCCATCAGGAAGGCCACAGAAAGGCATCCATGCCATTCATCATGATAAAGATGGTCTCGGAGCAAAGACCGGTCCTACATGACAGGGTAAAAAGGGGAGGCGAAATGGTTAAAAGATTTTGACTTTTGTTTTAAGGAGGTCACCTACCTTATTGGTTGAGGATATATTGTAGGATGGGGTTTCATATATGGGCTGAGGAGGTGTTTCTTCATCAGTTGGGGTCTACCCACAGGGGTCACTTACCTTATTGATTGGAGATATGTTCTAGGCAGTGGCAAAACTATCCCCATAGTGACCCAGACAGCCGCTATGGGGCCCAGGGTGCATTGGGGCCTGGCCAGGACAAGGAACAAAGGTGTGCCCCTGATGTTGTGCTGGTTGCCTGGGTCACTATGGCATTGCAGGCTGCTGGCTGAGACTGGCGGCTGTGAGGAGGAACATGCAGCTGTTCAGATCACTGGCAACCTGTCAGGGATCTGTGCACCGGCGCGTTCCTCCTCACAGCTGCTGCTGAGTCAATGACATCCAGCAGCTGCAGAGGAGGCTGACGTCGACAGCAGAGAAGGAGGCGGGTCCCAGCAGAGGAGGCCGGGCCCAGCGGGGGTGGAGGAGGCGAGGCGCGCTGGATAACGATCCGGCGGCCGGCAACTTGCTGGGCCCCCCCAGAGCCTGAGGCCCCGGGCGCCCGCAGCGCCTGCACCGGCGGTAGTTCCGCCACTGGTTCTATCCTTGTCATGCATGCCCACACACCTCTTATACCACCGGTCAGGTGATTGCCAAAATGGCGTGGTCAGTGGTCGCTCATCCATTTTTACAGCCCAGATTTGGCCCCATCTGACTTCTATCTGGGCCATTGAAGGATTACATCTGTGGCACGAGATCTGAAGATCTGCAGAAAGTAAAATAGCTCTGAACCAGGGGAGCAAAGAATGCTCTGTACAATTAAGGCCTGGCTAAAATGATGGAGCAAATGCATCAAATGTGACGGGGACTGTGTGGAAGAGTGACTATAAGTAGAAGAATTTACAGGCTAACCGTATGTACGTTCAAAGTTTCCATCTGTACATAATTAAACAATCTATGGGGGTTATTCACTAAAGAGCCGAAGGATCCAGGCGTCCTTTGGCTCTCTTCGGCCGCCTCTGCCCTTCGGTTCAGTCAAACCGAAAGGCTGCTGTATGGGCTATTCACAATAGCCCGCACAGCAGCCAAAGGCTGCCGAAGCGGAGAGAACGGCCTGCCGAAGGGCCGCAAATGACAGATCAGCGTCCCCAAATGACCTGGGGACGCTGATCTGTCACTCAACAATAACAACTGGGCGGAGCCGGCCGTGATGTCACAGCTGGCTCTGCCTAGTTGTTATTCATTGGCTGGGACCTGCTAGAAGACTTTAGCAGGTGGCGGCCATTAGGAAACAGTTGGGTGGAGCTAGCTGTCACTGCTAGCTCCGCCCAATAGTTTTTTTTTTTTTACCTTTTAAATATCTTTTTTTCTACTTTACTATTTGTTTATATTTTTTTTACATTCATTTAACTGTTTTGCTATTCAGCTCGGTACCCCCCAAGTTAAAATGGGGCCTCTTCCCCACAACCTTGAACCGGTGGTAGTGGGGGGTCTGCGGGCAAGGGGGCTTATTTGCATCGGGGTTTCCACTTTAATTAAGGGGGCACCTAGATGCCACCATTTCGGCGGGTCGGCTGGCATCGTGCATCGTGATTGACACTGGATTACATCGATGGAGCCATTTATTTTTATTTTTTTTTAATTAAATGAATAGTCAAAAATTTACTCTTTGGTTTTTTTTTTAATTAAAGGATTTTGTCTAAAAGTGTGGTTTGTTTATTTACTTTGAATTTAACCCTTTAGTGAATGGGTAGGGGTACAAGTACCCCTTACTCATTCACAAGGGGTGGGCGGCATCTGGGTGCCCCCTTAATTAAAGGGGTACCCTGATGCAAATAAGCCCCCTTGCCTGCAGACCCCACAACCACCGGGTCAAGGTTGTGGTGAAGAGGCCCTTGTCACATACCGGCGTTCGCTCACCTCTCGATCCTGTCACAGCTCTCTACCGTGACAGGGGAGGGGCTGGATTCCCCCCTCCCCGCTCCGATCCGCCAGTGCTGACTGGCGGAACGGACGGGGGAGGGGGCGGGTACAGCTGGCTCTGCCTCTAGATAGGCAGAGCCAGCTGTCAGTCACGCAGTTGGGCGGATCCCGGCACAATTGTTGGGATCCGCTTCAGCTGCGGCATCTCAGTATACCGCGAGCTACAGCTCGCGGTATACTTAGCTTAGGGTGACGGGAGGACGCTAGTTTGTGTCCTCCCGTTACCCTAAGGAGAACTATGGGGAAAAGCCTTAACCTCATAGTTCTCCTTTAATGTCAGACTACCGCTAAGGAATTTCGGTATCGGAAATTCGGATTCGTTTGTATTCGTCATTTCTGTCATTCGGAAATTGGGATACATCCGAACCTCTGAATTTCCCAAAATTCGTCCGAATAACGAATCTTTCCGAAACGAGTCGCACATGTCTAATTATAACATCATTAAATGTATTTTTTATAAATGTAAGCAGTGTAAGTACCCAAATCTGACTTGGTAGCAGCCGCTTGTGGTCCCTGTACAGCAGAGCTCAGACTGGTAGAGGGAGAAAGCAGCACAAGGAGCCAATCAATTGTGCTGCGGTGCTTACCCGCTAACAAGGAACATGCTGATGGGAAGGGAGAGCAGAGTGACAGAGATGAGCTCATCAGTCTGCTGCTTCTCCCATTTGGCTGTCCAATCACAGGCCGGGGGAGGGACAAGACCTGTAAGTGTTACTGAACTACAGCCTAGAAAATATTGTCCTCATACAGGAGCCATGTGTATTCTTCTTGGATCTTGGGGATCTTCGTGTATTTCTTCCAGATCTGTGCAGTAAACCCGTGTGGGTCCGGAGTTCAGCTTTAACAAATTCCTCCGACAATCTAGAAGTGAACCACCCTTGACACGTTTCCCTCTCGGCGACCTCGTACTTTCCTCCCTTTCATTTTTTGGATTACCTGTCACTCGGAACTCGTTGTCTCTCCTCCATCTCAGGCTGGCAATCACTTTTATGTGTTTCTGGACGGCGGCCACTCACAATACAGCGAACCCTCATCAAGGTAGAAGTCGCATACCGCAAACGTCCAAATATTTCCAGCAGCCCCAACGTATGATTTCACCTTCTATACCGATAATGTTATGAAATGAGCTCGTCACGCTCGTGTGGAGGGGGTTGCTATTGTAAAAAAAAATGGGAATTTGGAATGGGTATAAAACCAGCAAATAATAAATAATGGCGGCCAGCTGGTCCACATGAGCGCAGTTCCCGATATATACAGTACAATGGTGGGTGGCCCAGCTGCTAATCCTACACACATTCCCACTACATCGCCATGCTGTAAACAAGGAGATAAGTGCCTAAGTGTACCAGCGGGCAAGACATTAGAGACAAACTATATAGGGACCCCCCCCCTAAAAAAATGAGGAGCCTATAAAGAGAAGACGGGTCCGAGGAGATTGACTTATTAAGTTTTGACAAAAAGTGGTGAATGTGCACAATGAATTTTACAAGACAGCTCATATAAAAACTATATAAACAAAAAATATTGAAAATGCAATAAGGAATAAAAAATGAAAGTAGATGTAAACCAAATTAATAAAATCTTATATAAATTTGAACATATTAAAGCAGAACCCCAGTTCATTTCATAGTCCCTCCTCCTCCCTGAACCCCCCACCCTTTCTTTTAAATAACCCCTAGGGCAGGGGAAGGGAAACTTCAGCTCTCTAGCTGTGGTGAGACAACAAAACCCACCATGCCTCTTCGAGTCTGTGCCTGTGGCTGCCAATCTTGCAATGCCTTATGGGACTTGCAGTTTCGCAACAGCTGGAGGGCTGAAGTTTGGCTGTGCCTCGCCTTCCTTGTATCCTTGTCTTGAGCTTGCTTTCATCAATGCTGACCAACGCATCATCGTTGGTCAGCATTGATGAATGCAAGCTCAAGACAAGGATACCAAGAAAAAAAATGTTGCCCCCTTTCAAGCCCTTCATGTGTTTTTTTTATATTGAGAAAAAAAGCGCCATGTGTGTATTTTTATGTAGTGCCGCACCTAAGTGATCATTCGTTCTGTGTTAATGGAGGCAAAAGCGAATATTGTTAGTATATTTAATTTCCCAGGTTAGTGTAATATCTAGAAAACATCACTTAATGGCCACTAGAGGGAGCAGAGCTGATGTTCTTCAGCGCTATCTAGAGGCCATAATAAGTATTTATTTCCTATGTTCCTCAGCGCTATCTAGAGGCCATAATAAGTATTTATTTCCTATGTTCCTCAGCGCCATCTAGAGGCCATAATAAGTATTTCTTTCCTATGCTCCTCGGCGCTATCTAGAGGCCATAATAAGTATTTATTTCCTATGTACCTCAGCGCTATCTAGAGGCCATAATAAGTATTTTTTTCCTATGCTCCTCAGCGCTATCTAGAGGCCATAATAAGTATTTATTTCCTATGTACCTCAGCGCCATCTAGAGGCCATAATAAGTATTTATTTCCTATGTACCTCAGCGCCATCTAGAGGCCATAATAAGTATTTATTTCCTATGTACCTCAGCGCCATCTAGAGGCCATAATAAGTATTTATTTCCTATG
>NW_017306920.1:308329-312288 GCF_000935625.1 Nanorana parkeri | reverse complement strand
ATCTAGAGGCCATAATAAGTATTTATTTCCTATGTACCTCAGCGCCATCTAGAGGCCATAATAAGTATTTATTTCCTATGTACCTCAGCGCCATCTAGAGGCCATAATAAGTATTTATTTCCTATGTACCTCAGCGCCATCTAGAGGCCATAATAAGTATTTATTTCCTATGTTCCTCAGCGCTATCTAGGGGCCATAATAAGTATTTATTTCCCAAGCTCCTCAGCTCCATTTTTTGTTTTTAACTGGAGAAACACATTAAGCAGACAGTTCCCCCCCCCCCCCCTATAAATATATATATATAAAGAGAAAGGATATGACCCTCCTCTGTGCCATTCAGCTTTGTGTATAATCTGATCCCTCCTTTCCTTCAAGTCTAGTTCACAGCATAGTTATCATCTAGGCACCAAAACAGTGATGTTACTTTTTGGAGCCTGCCACCTGTTGGCTGCAAGTGGTAAATATTAAATATTCCCATGTGATATTTCTTTCTGAATTAAATAGAAGTGTAAAAAAATCTATATATATATTTTTTTTAGAATGGAACTTTATAAATAAGACGCATGAACTAATCATGGTGCGTTCCCTCTAGCTCCGCTTTAAGCCCGGCGTAGCTGCTCACAGCACATTATCCTCCTCTGGTTTATTTATCTTCCCCATCAAACCCTCGCACGTGGCCGGGAGGGTTTTCTACCAATCAGGACCTCTTTATTTTTCTAGCCGGCACAATGCTCTGTCACTGGGTTGGATCTGCTGACAGGACGCTTTGATAAATCGTTTCAGCCGATTCTGGTAAATAAATCATTACTGCAGCCCGGCTGTCATTAGAATGATGACAGAAACGGTGGGATTATACTGTGATTTTAAGTGTCGGTGTACAGACAGGAACGGCATGAAACAAGTGCCAGATGTGACATTCACTGCCCCGGGAGGAAATTATAGGCACAATTTGGAGCCGAAAATGATCCCTTTCCTTCTACAACGTGTGTACTGTGTGCGCACTGTAATATGTGAGCTCTGGGCGTGCTCTGTGACATAAAATACACAGAAATAGACAGAATATGAAACATTTTATACATAAAACAGCATTCTTAATGCACGATGGGTATTTGAATGCCTTCTAACCCTTATCCTGAACCTAACCCCACTAATAACCCTCTGAACCTAACCCCTATGCTGACCCTTATCCTGAACCAAAGCCCAATACTAACCCTCTGAACCTAACCCCTATGCTAACCTTTACCCTGAACCTAACCCCTATGATAACCCTTGCCCTGAACTTAACCCCTATGCTGACCCTTATCCTGAACCTAACATCTATGCTGCCCCTTATCCTGAACCTAACATCTATGCTGCCCCTTATCCTGAACCTAACATCTATGCTGCCCCTTATCCTGAACCTAACATCTATGCTGCCCCTTATCCTGAACCTAACATCTATGCTGCCCCTTATCCTGAACCTAACATCTATGCTGCCCCTTATCCTGAACCTAACATCTATGCTGCCCCTTATCCTGAACCTAACATCTATGCTGCCCCTTATCCTGAACCTAACATCTATGCTGCCCCTTATCCTGAACCTAACATCTATGCTGCCCCTTATCCTGAACCTAACATCTATGCTGCCCCTTATCCTGAACCTAACATCTATGCTGCCCCTTATCCTGAACCTAACATCTATGCTGCCCCTTATCCTGAACCTAACATCTATGCTGCCCCTTATCCTGAACCTAACATCTATGCTGCCCCTTATCCTGAACCTAACATCTATGCTGCCCCTTATCCTGAACCTAACATCTATGCTGCCCCTTATCCTGAACCTAACATCTATGCTGCCCCTTATCCTGAACCTAACATCTATGCTGCCCCTTATCCTGAACCTAACATCTATGCTGCCCCTTATCCTGAACCTAACATCTATGCTGCCCCTTATCCTGAACCTAACATCTATGCTGCCCCTTATCCTGAACCTAACATCTATGCTGCCCCTTATCCTGAACCTAACATCTATGCTGCCCCTTATCCTGAACCTAACATCTATGCTGCCCCTTATCCTGAACCTAACATCTATGCTGCCCCTTATCCTGAACCTAACATCTATGCTGCCCCTTATCCTGAACCTAACATCTATGCTGCCCCTTATCCTGAACCTAACATCTATGCTGCCCCTTATCCTGAACCTAACATCTATGCTGCCCCTTATCCTGAACCTAACATCTATGCTGCCCCTTATCCTGAACCTAACATCTATGCTGCCCCTTATCCTGAACCTAACATCTATGCTGCCCCTTATCCTGAACCTAACATCTATGCTGCCCCTTATCCTGAACCTAACATCTATGCTGCCCCTTATCCTGAACCTAACATCTATGCTGCCCCTTATCCTGAACCTAACATCTATGCTGCCCCTTATCCTGAACCTAACATCTATGCTGCCCCTTATCCTGAACCTAACATCTATGCTGCCCCTTATCCTGAACCTAACATCTATGCTGCCCCTTATCCTGAACCTAACATCTATGCTGACCCTTATCCTGAATCAAACCCCAGTACTAACTCTTACTATGAACCTAACTCCTATGCTGACCCTTATCCTGAATCAAACCCCAGTACTAACTCTTACTCTGAACCTAACCCCTATGCTGACCCTTAACCTGAACCTAACCCCTATGATAACCCTTGCCCTGAACTTAACCCCTATGCTGACCCTTATCCTGAATCAAACCCCAGTACTAACTCTTACTCTGAACCTAACCCCTATGCTGACCCTTATCTTGATCCAAACTCCAATACTGACTCTTAGTCAGAACCTAACCCCTATTCTAAACCTAACCCCTGTACTAACTCTTACTCTGAACCTAACCACTATGCTAACCCTTATTCTAAACCTAGCCCTTGTACTAACTCTTACTCTGAACCCAACCCCTATGCTAACCATTATCCTAAACCAAAATTCCAGTACTATCTCTTACTCTGAACCTAACCCCTACTCTAACCCTCATCCTTTACCTAACCCCTATACTAATGCCTATCCTCAGCCTAATCCCTACTCTAACCTTTTTTCTGAACCTAACCCTTATATTATCCCTTTAACTAAGCCTATCCCCTATATTAGCTCTTAACCTGAACCTATAAAACCTTAACGTAATCCTAACCTCTATATAACACTTATATCTAACCCATATTACCCATATTTTAAGCCTTATCCTGAACCTAACCGCTATACTAAATCTTATTCTTAATCTAACTTCCACCACCAATCCTAATCCCGGGGGAAAATGTATATGATCACAGCAATAAATACAATATAATGAAGGCAATATGTACTGTCACAATGGCAAAACTACTATATTTAAAAAAAGAGATACTGTCTCTTGGAATAAAAACATTGGTACCTGTTCACGGGCACCAAGTGCTCACCCCTCAAAAACCTGCGTGATAATCTGAGCACCAAAATAAAATGATCTGGCCTGCTGTTTTTTTGGGGCTCAAGTGATGGCTCCTCCTCAGAGTACCTACCCACCTCGGGGTGTTCTCTTTTTAACTCTGCCCAATATAACGTGTAGTGATGAGGTTTGGGTTCACTGCTACCATGGGTTTGTGGCGAATCATCAGGACTTTTGACTCAAAGGCTTGCAGGTTCACCACAACCACAAAAAAGGAATAACCTATAATGCAGCGCCTAGCCTTTGCTTCTGGATGGCTGAGTCACAAAGGCCAATAATCCAAAGGAATGGATTGCTCTATAAAAGGATGGGCCCACAGCGGCGATCTTGTCAGTGTGTTGGAGCTGTTAGCAAAAGCTGACAATTCTGTTTTGGGAAACATTCCTTATGTTTTTAATTTATTTTTAATTTTGTTATTTATGTATTTTATTTATCATTTAATTATGTATTTTTTTGCAGTTGTGTTATTTATGTATTTGTATTTATTTATTTTTTAATTTTGTTATTTATGTA
>NW_017306920.1:303866-308207 GCF_000935625.1 Nanorana parkeri | reverse complement strand
CTAATAATAAATAAATAATAATAAAATGTAATTTATCATTTATGTATGTGTCCCTGGAATGGGGTTGCCAGGACTTGTAAATTAATACCATTTCCCCGAAAGAGTGGTTTCTCAATGAATTGCCGGAGTTGTTGTTTTACTCCGGTCCTGATTACTAAGCTGTCAGCCTTCCTTGTGGGCCATGGTATCTGAGAAGAGCTGAGTACTACCGGACCGGAACTCTTTCTATAGTTCTGGGAGAAGAAGAACCCGGTGCTGCTAGCCAGGTTTCAGGCAAGGCCTCATGGAACTTTATCACAGCTAGAGACCAAGATGGCTTCCGCTGATCTTAGACCCACGCTGCTTCCGTATCCCTCTACCCTAGGATGTCACTCTTCTAGGGGGAAGATAACTATGGGGTGGGGGCATGTGAGGGGTGAATTGTGTCCCAACTCTTCCTTGGGAACAGGTGTTCTGGAGACTAACATCCAGCGGCAGTTCCCGACCGTACATCCCAGGTACCGCACGGACTTTGCTTAGAAACTCTGTACTGCTGTCGCTTGAGCCAGTGTCCACGGATCACGTCGCTTTTTGGACTGTAGCAAGCAGGTGCTCAGAGCCAATGAACAGTACCATGAGATCCCCACTGTTTCCCTAGGAAGTACCCCCAAATTGTATTGGTTCTGTGGGCTAGGGGCATAGTAGAACAATGGACTGAACTGTGGCACCAGGCAGCCTGGGGGTCTCTCTCAGCTTTACTCCACACCTTGCCTCGTCTGGTGTTTGGAGTAAACATGCTATAATACACTATTCTTGGTGGGTGTTACGGTGAAGGGGATTGCCATGGTGGTATGAAGTCGGGGTACCATGGCAGCAGAGGGATGTGTTCTCCTCTGTGGAAAATCCAAACCACTACCGGGATTCGGGAGGCATCACCGGATGGAACATTGATACGCTGGGCTGAAGAGAAGCACCCTTAAGGTCTTACTGGAATCTTGAGGACACGTGTCCAGCAATAAGTCCCAACAAGACCATTCCCATGACAGTATGTATTTAAACATGTAAGTATGTATGGGTTATAAAGTCATTATGCCCCTAACAGATTTTGTACAGTATAAAAATGGTGTGTTGGTTCAATAAAGCTCACTCTCCCTCAGCTTTACTCCACATCTTGCCTTGTAGAGTGTTTGGAGTAAACATGCTATAATACAATATTCTTGGTGGGTGTTCCGGTGAAAGTGATTGCAATGGTGGTATGTAGTCGGGGTACCGGGGCAACCATCACATCTGAGGCAGCAGGGGGATGTGCCCTCCTCTGTGGAAAATCCAAACCACTACCGGGATTTGGTAGGCATCATGGGATGGAGCATTGATACACTGGGCTGAAGAGAAGCACCCTTAAGGTCTTACTGGATTCTTGAGGACAAGTGGCCAGCAATAAGTCCCAACAAGCCCATTTCCACAACAGTATATATATATGTATATATATATATACTGTATATGTATTTACTTATTTATTTTTGGTAAATGTTTCCAATGACATCTTCCCATGCCTTGCGTTTGACAATAGCTAACCTATTAACCCTACAAATGAGCATCGTTGCGCTTTGCTGAAGCACCCTTACAACGCAAACACCCTTAAGGACCTATTGGAACCTCAAGGATAAGTGGCCAGCAATAAGTCCCGCCAAGCCCATTCCCATGATAGCATGTATTTATGTAAGTATGCGTGAAAGTATGTATTTCCAACTACATCTTCCTAAGCCTTGTGTTAAGCAATAGCTTGCCTATTAACCCTAAAATGGGCAGAGTTATATAACAACCCCCCCCCCCCGCCGCCCTGATAGACATCAATGGGGTTTGCCGCCAACTGAACTCAGTCAGATTAACTGCAGCAAAGAGATCTTGCCATCTTTAAAACCTTGCTCCGTTCTTTGATATTGGTAAATAAAGACTTCCACCCGGCCAATACAAATCTAAACTTTGCAGGACGGAGGAACGCGGATTATCTCCGTTGTCACAAAACAGAGGCGAAGGTCACCATGGCTGCGTTTTTCTATCGTCCGGGGAGTACACCAAATGCTCAGCATACTTCACGATGACAGAGAAAGATGCACAAACCCCGTCCAGGAACATATTTCTCAGAATGAAGCATGCCAGTTCCGCTCGTGTTCTTGACATCTGCACAAGACATTAAAAGGGGAACTGCGATGATATTTTATATACAGACGATTTGTTTTTTTTATGAAGCTGGAAATGTGGTTATAACAATGTACTAAGAATGACGCGGGGTAAAGAGATTGCGGCGGACGCACGCTCAGAATACATGAATAGCGAGCGGGATATCAGACAAATCTAATGCTCCACCATCACATATTATCACAGAACTCTGATTGTCCCTTTAATCCCTTCGCGGATCACTTCAATGGACCACCACGCCCCCTCCTGCCTCACAAAAAAGTTAGCCGGCCGCAATGCGAGGCAGTGCATCCTGGCCAGAATCAGGCCCGGAACGCACTGCAACTGGTGTGAGCGAGCCCTGAGAAACCCACAGGGGCGGCGGAGGGAGGGGGGACGCACACTTCCTGCGGTACATCATTGGCAGCACGACCCTGTAAACGAACTCCCGGCGTCTTTGTTTACCTTTGTAAAGCCGGCTGCTGCCAGATCACGTCTGTGGGTCGGTAAAGTCTGTCTTATCACATAGGCA
The DNA here is from genome assembly GCF_000935625.1 of Nanorana parkeri. NCBI lineage: Eukaryota > Metazoa > Chordata > Amphibia > Anura > Dicroglossidae > Nanorana > Nanorana parkeri. Next base: position 305,518 of record NW_017306920.1, on the reverse strand, counting down.
TTACAAGCGAATTGTACAAATGGCTCTATTCACAAAGCTTTAAGCCACAGTGACAGGTCCTCTTTATAGAGACATCCCCGGTCTATTAGACCCTAAATGACACATAGGGACCCCAAAGAGGCTGATGAAGCACAGATCTTCTTCAGTTTCTTCTCCAGCTACAACAGCCGAAGAAATGACAGGCTGATAGCGTCGTTCATATCAACTCCACGTTCAGTGATTGGAGGGGAGGTCAGCAGGTGGTGTACGGTGATCTCCCCTCCGATCCATCTACAGAGACCCACCATGCAAAAAGTTATAGATCCGCACAATCGCTTGTATGGTTCGGGAAGGGTGCAGGAAGTGTGCGTCCCCCCTCCCTCCGCCGCCCCTGTGGGTATCTCAGGGCTCGCTCACACCAGATGCAGTGCGTTCGGCCTGATTCTGGCCAGAATGCACTGCCTCGCATTGCGGCCGGCTCACTTTTTTGTGGGGCAGGAGGGGGCGTGGTGGTCCATTGAAGTGAATGGAACAGTAGCCACGAGTCAGTGCGAGGCAGTGCGTTCTGCCCAGAATCGGGCCGGAACGCACTGCATCTGGTGTGAACGAAGCCTTAAGCTCTACTGTCCTCCATGAGACATGGGGCAGGCCATCATGGAGGACAGTAGAACCTGAGATACCCATAGGGGCGGCGGAGGGAGGGGAACGCACACTTCCCGCACCTTTCCATCACCCTTCACGAACCACACAAGCGATTGGGCAGATCTATAACTTTTTGGAACCTAGACAAAAAATGAGAAGTTAACCCTTCCAGTGCGAGGGCAGCTCCACTGCAAGGGTTAAAAATGTGTGCCTGTGGTTTTGCTTTAAGTAATTTTAATTTGAAAAGTCGCTCTCCTGAGATCATTATTGCATTTTATAATCTGGAGGGGAACATTAATTTGGTGCAGAGTGACAATTGGTGACAAGCAATCACAGTTACAACTTCCCTCCTAGAATATAGATCAGTCCATGTAACAACTCACTGCAAAGAATCAGAGTTCTAAGTCCCGCCTCCCTGATGTACCGCTCCTCCCCTTTTCATCCAGCTTCCAATCTAATGCGCTCTGTTCTGTGTGCAGCGTCTTGGCTGCAGAGTGTCTATTATCTCCAGGGCGAGACTCTCCCGGGAGAGGAGCCGCCCGGACATCTGCACACACAGCTCCGTCATCCCCGCCGGACATCGGGATCTATTCTGCAGAAAAAGATACAATGTAACCAGTCCCGAGATCACGTGGGTGTGTAATGAAATACAGTGCTCAGTATAGTCAGCTGGCTCGTTGGTCTAGGGGTATGATTCTCGCTTAGGGTGCGAGAGGTCCCGGGTTCAAATCCCGGACGAGCCCAATTTTTATTTTTTCCCATCTAAATTATAAATGTAATGGAAATATCCATCTGATAATGATTATTATATTGTTATGAGTAATACTAAATTATCATCACATATAACTAAAAATTAGATGCAAGTACAACATGTGAATGTGCAGGAGCATGCAGCTGCATATGAATGCTTCTAGCAAGCATAATAATGTAACATAAAATATGACCGTGCGTATCTATGCGCTTTTGCATTCGCATGTGGGCAGGACGGAGCATTGGGGATGCTTTCAATTTTTTATTTATTCTTTAATGCT
>NW_017306920.1:292552-302590 GCF_000935625.1 Nanorana parkeri | reverse complement strand
CCCCCAGAAAAACATGATTTTGAAACTTTTTTTTCTTCTATTAAATAAACAGTATGCATGTTATGCCTTTTAGGGTTAGTTCACACCAGCCCCACTGCATTCTGGGGTGGGAGGGGGCGTGGTGGTGCATTAAAGGAGAACTATGAGGGGAGTGCTTTTCACTCACCTCATGCAGCTGGGCGGATCTCGACATAATTGTCGGGGTCCGCTTCAGCTGCGGCATCTCAGTATACCGCGAGCTGTAGCTCGCGGTTTACTGCGGCGTCTCAGTATACCGCGAGCTACAGCTCGCGGTATACTGAGCCTAGGGTGACGGGAGGACTCTAGTTTGTGTCCTCCCGTTACCCTAAGGAGCACTATGGGGAAAAGCCTTAACCCCATAGTTCTCCTTTAAAGTCAATGGCAGTGCAGGCACGCCCCCCAGCCGCAGTGTGATCGCCTGCACCGGAACGCATTGAAAATCAATGCCTGCGTTCCGGTGCGGTCAGAAAAAATAGTGCATGCAAATGGAGTTCCCTGACTGGCTAAACACCCCCCCACAGCGTCTTCACCATCCCTCTGTCTGAACTGCGGTCCGCATGTGTCAATAAACACCACGGGCAACATGAGGCAGCTGCGGGTGGCGGGCCATCTTCCTCTCTGGGCTCCCCTCAACTGGCCGAACACCAGGGCCCGGTCGCAAATGTGACCGCTGTGACCCTGGTGATTTCACCTGTGCATAGTATCGGTGCATTTTCACAAGTACTTGTGAAAATGCCCAGTATTGGCACCGGTGCCTCCCTACTTAATAATATATTGTATTGCTGGGACTTGTAGCCCTGCATAGTTGGTGCTATTCTGCATTGCTGTATAATCTTAATTCTTGGCGTCCAGGGGGCGGGACTGAGTGGAGAGGGTCCTCTCCTAACAAAAGAATGTGCTGCCTGGCGGTGCCTGCTGTGTCGTTAGCGGATCCGCCCATAAATGCAGAGCGGTGGGGGAGGGAGAGGCACTATCTGGGGTGGGGGGAGCATGAGGGAGCTTCGGGCCCTCTGCTTCCTCTCTGAGCCCCCCCTAACAGGCGGAACGCCAGGGCTGCTGCTCTGGCCAGCATCCTGTCTAGCTGAGGAGGACGCCAATCAGCGCATCCAAGGTTGCTAAGAGCTGGGCAGGGAGATGTGTATGGCCCTTACACATTTCCCCAACTGGCTTTTAGCAACCTGGGATGCTTTGGCCGGAAAGGGGGTGGCAGGCACACTGCAAACATTGTGGAGCAGAGGAGCCATGCTGTTCTGACTGCTGAACACATAGGACCCAAAGAAATGCCGCCTGAGGCTGCCTCAATATAGGGACAGCCCTGCTCTTATGGAGACATCAGGGGTCTATTAGACATGCACAACTTAGTGTACAGTTCTGGCATCTGCAGGGTGTCTGGATGAATGAACTCTTGTGTGTATGCAGGGCCATCCGGTCAAGATGGGCAAACATGCTGAACCCAGGAAATAGCATTGTTGAAGTTGGTCTACAGACCCAAAGTGGGTCTAGCTGCATTAATATGACACACGCTGGTCAGGAATAGCAATCATTCACTTTCTGGATGTCACTGGCAGGCAGGGCAGCAGTCTGGAACCTTTCTTCTACACACAGGAACATGTCACTGACATTCAGTATCATGGTGTGTAGGTGGTTTTAAGACCTCTGGCATTACCTTTGCCCCAGGCCTTGGCCTATGTTAGCTCTTCAGGAATCAGGCCCAGCGTGGGTGATGTAAGTGTTGATGTAATGAGAGCTGTCACCATATCATGTGCATAGGTGCTCTACTCAATATAAGGAAAGTACACCATATGGCTTAAAGTATCTGGGGACCCCTCCAAATGATTGAGTTTAGGTGTTTCCATTAAAGGGTACTGCTAATACTAAGGCCTACAAAGACATTATAGTTTGGTGAAGGCCCTTTTCTGTTCCAGCATGACTAGGCTCCTGTGGACAAAGCCAGCTCCATAAAGACATGATTTGATGAGTCTGGTGTGAAGGAACTCATGTGGCCTACACTGAGTCCTGACTTCAACCCTACTGAGCACCTTTGGGATGAATTGGAACACCAATTACAAGCCGGGTCTTCTCATCCAACATCAGTACCTGACCCCAAACCTACTGAACACCTTTGGGATGATCCGGAGTCAGGTCTTCTCATCCAACATCCTTCCATAACCTTACAAACGTTCATTTGGCTGAAGGGGTGCAAATTCCTACAGACACTCTCCAAAATCTTGTGGACAGCCATTCAGAAGAGTATTATGACCACATAGGGGTTTATGAATGGGATGTCCACAAGCTCTTAAAGGTGTGATTGATGGTAAGGAGTAGGGATGCACCGATACCGATACTAGTATCGGCAATGGTGCCGATACCGAGTATTTGGGTGAGTATTCGTACTCGCCTAAATGCTCCGATACCTAGCACGAGGACTTCCTGTATCAGGAAGCCGGGCAGCTCATTACACGCTGCCCGGTTTCCTGATTGGCCAGGAAACGGCTCCATGCTCTCTCATCACTTGTGATGAGAGAGCATGGAGCCGACTTCCTGGCCAATCAGGAAGCCGGGTAGCGTGCAATGACGCGCTGCCCGGCTTCCTGATTGGTCAGGAAGCTAGCAAATCCAGAATCCGGGCGCCGTGTAATGACGCAGCGCCCGGCATTCTGATTGGCCGGGAAGCCAGCGTCATGCTCCTCATCATCTCATGAATCATAATATTAAGAAAGTGACCCTAAAGCATTAGTTTGTATTGCTTTAGAAAAAATGTGACCTGTCCCTTTAAGAAAAAGTATCGGTAATTGGTATCTGCGAGTACTTGATCAAAAGTATCGGTACTCGTACTCGGTCTTAAAAAAGTGGTATCAGTGCATCCCTAGTAAGGAGTCCATGAACTTTTGTCCATATAGAACTTGGCCATAGAGTATATGTGCACATGGAGTGGTCTGTGGTAGTTGAGAGCAACAGGAGAATGATCATAGATTCCATCATCGGCAGGGTTCCTGTGGCGTGTGCACAGGGCAATGGAACACAAACACCGGGTGTGGGGGTAGTGTAGACTCCTGGTTTGATCCTTCAAGGCTCTGTAGTTTCCATTTAGTGACTTCAGTAGCATTCCTTATTTTGTTCTCTGACCTCCTACGCCGGCATCGTGCCTGCAAGCCCGGATCCCATCAATATGGTGACATCATGTCGTTCCATTGCGTCTTCGGATGAATGGAATGACAGGGCTTTTGTTCCACCGAGCACCTGCATGGGTTCTGCACCGGGGGAGAGGACGGCCGGATTATGGGGTCAGCTCTCAGATGTGCAACTTGCAATGAGTTAATAATATGAAATGTTAATAATAAGAGTGGCTTCATTAATCATTGTCAGGAATCGCCGAATAATAATAAATACAACAGTGTAACCGAGGTCACACACACTGCACAGATCAGCACAATGAAACAAGAAAAAAAAAGCTAGCATTCCTCGACTGTTTTAACCCTAAACCTGCATGACACAATCAGGCACGCCGAGGGACCAGTTCTTATCCACCAAGTGACGCAAGGGGTTTTGTGGGGACAATTCAAAAAGAATCGCCTTTATGTCAACTATCAACTACGTAGTGTAAGGGCCTGCCCTATTGGCTTCAGTTTGAACGATCAACTAACAGTACACCACCCACCCAGCTGACAGCACGGCTGGCTGCCACCACCGACCCAGCTGACAGCACGGCTGACTGCCGCCACCCTCCCAACTAACAGCTCAGGCCGCTTCCCTTTTTTCCTGTCCATCACAGGTGGCAAATAAGGGGACATCCTTGATTATATCCCATAATCTCCTTTAGATTTACCAACAACTACAAGGTCCTTTTGCAGAAATAGTGGATGGCTGCACACCAACCTATTCCAAAAATGGCTTCTTTATTGGTCTATAAAGATGAACAGAGACTTCTAACATGTTTCAGGCACACAGGTGCTTAGTCATAGAATAGAACTATTAGGCCCTACCTATCCCATGCATTCAGTTTATACTCAATTTGGGAGGCCCTATATTAGCTGATACAGAATAAGTGAATCTGCCCGAGTTTGATTTGCCCAGGGTTTGGCAAATTCTGTTAGAAAATCTTCCAACCTGATGTTAGCAGTAAATCCCATTTTATGTTATGGTGGTGGGGTGGGAAGTGCAAATTTTGTTAGTAAATTCTGGCCATATTTAGGGTTAGTAGGCAAGATTCTGGGCAGTGGCGTAAGTATAGTCATAGCAGCCCAGGCAGCTGCTATGGGGCCTGCGGGTGGAAGGGGCCCCGTTAGATTGTATAGGCAAATTAAACATAGAACATGTGAAGATAACGCAGGACTGTATCATTAATGGTTGGAGTGCTTACATTTTATGACAACCCTAATCCTCTGTAAAGTCTACAGTGTAAGAAAGCTGACATCAGATGCCTCAGAAGAGTCTTTGGGATCTTGGTGTTGTTAGTCACAGCTAAGAGGGAGGTCATCAAGGGGCCCCCCCATCAAATCTTTGCTATGGGGCCTGTGGTCTATAGTTATGCCTTTGCTATTGGAAGCTGGGCACTGCCATGGCAGACATGTACCAATGCCCCGTACAGTGGGGAGAGGGTCTTTCGAGGATGGCATTAAAAATACAGAAATCCATTAGAAATCATGATTGGTGGGTGTCTTGGTGCTATGGAAGAGTACGGTTTATCACAGGTTTAGATGTTGTGCTCACTGGCAATACATACAGTATTTGGCTGTGGTATTGATTATTTTTTGCCTTAAAGGAGAACTATGGGGTTAAGTCTTTTCCACATAGTTCTCCTTAGGGTAACGGGAGGACACAAACTAGCGTCCTCCCGTCACCCTAGGCTCAGTATACCGCAAGCTGGAGCTCGCGGTATACTGAGACGCCGCAGCTGAAGCGGATCCCGACAATTGTGCCGGGATCCGCCCAGCTGCGTGAGTGACAGCTGGCTCTGCCTATCTAAAGGCAGAGCCAGCTGTACCCGCCCCCTCCCCCGTCCGTTCCGCCAGTCAGCGCTGGCGGACCGGAGCGGGGAGGGGGGAATCCAGCCCCTCCCCTGTCACGGCAGAGAGCTGTGACAGGATCGAGAGGTGAGCGAAACGCCAGTATGTGTTCGCTCACCTCCCGATCTACTGAGCCGACCTGTGACAGTCTCATTGTCACAGGTCGGCTAGAACTATGAGGTGAGTGAAAAGCACTCACCTCATAGTTCTCCTTTAACAATAAGTTTAGCTTACATTCAGTAGCAGCCACCCAATCTGATGCATTTTAGTTTACTAAAAAAAAAAACTTTTTAAAGTTAGTTTTATCAGTGATGCTTTTTCATCAAGTAGTAGGTAGACCGGCTTTTACAGGAGGATAGAAATCGGTCAGAGACAAGGTCGCAGTGTGAAGTCACAAGGCACAGACAGATGTTTTTCTACAATAATAACTATTGTCAGCCTGTAGATGTTGGGGCTGTGTAAACTCGGACGGTTTTATGTAGGGATAATAGGCCTAACCCGTATATGCCTAACTTTCATTTTGTTGTCACCCCATACCAGGAAGTGCCTGAACATGAACTTTCACGCCAGGATCACCAGGTTTTATTTTAATGAAAACTGAGCATCTAGAATAACGCTCACACATAGCAAGCACTCATTGGTCACCTGACCATGCTGACCAATGAGCAGCACGTCTGTAGTGGAATTTCCCTTTAAAATGCCCCAAGTAACAAAAGCGGAATGACCAAATCCCAATAAACTCTGAGTGATGGATGACCGTGAAACAAATACGACCAAACAACTTCCAATGTCTTTTGCAGCCCTCGCACTCCCCCAGCCACCTTAGCATTCTCAGTGTTTACTCCGTGCCAGCAGTCACAAGAAGTGTTTGTTTTTCCTCCTTGCAGTTTCTTAACCTCTAATTGGATTTAATATATTTTTTTGGCTCATTTGGGCTCATCGGGAGATCTGATTTCAGCAATGCGCCCCGTCAAGGCAACGTTGACTACCATGTATGTGAGCCCGCTAGGTTTTCTTGGACGGCTGGAAACGTATCATGTTGTTTGCGGAAACCGCAGCCGCCCTCTGCCAAATTGCCGAGCAATAATGAGCAATTCAGGGATGGATAAGCCCTTCCAAGGGAGAGAAGGGCCGTCTAGACGGACTTTATTAAAATGGAAAATAAAATACAAACCGTAAAAAGGGGGCATAAATAAAGTGAGAACGGACGGGGAAGTTGACCAAACAACCTCAGACGAAAAGGAAACTGCGGGCAAATAAAAAATGCACTTTAGGAACTTGCTGCTCACTTGCTTGTGAGCTGAAATCAGGCTTGCAGTAGGAGTGCCTGTTCTGTAAGCTGATAGGCGGGAGAGGGAGGTACTTGGGTGGGCTGTGGAGGTTAAAGGAGAAGTCCAGCCATACAGCTAAATGTACAGATGAAATTTATTGAGTGGAAATATCCTAAGGGGAGTGAAGAGGTGAGGCAGAAAAATTAGGTTTGCCATACCAAGGATAGGTGCACCAGCTGTGGTGCAACTACAAATCCTATGACGGCTCTACCTCTGGGAGTCATGCCTGTGGCTGTCAGATACTTGCAATGCCTCATGGGACTTGTAGTTCCACAACAGCTCGAGGGCCGAGGTTGCCAACCCCTGTGCTGTACCATTCTAACAGCCACCATACACAGCTTGATTTTCTGCGATACAACCTGCAGGCTGAATGAGAGAACGCCATTTGTTTCCACTAACCGGCACCATACATGGAATCTGCACTGCTGACTATTGTATTCAGACAGCCCCAGCACCTACGACTGTCTGAAAATAAGGGTGCTGCTGCTGAACGGTGACTGCATCTGATAGGGCACAGTCATCGTTGGGCTGACAATTTTCCACTTTGCTCAATCAGTTTTTCAAAATCAGCTTATATCGAGCCGGCTGGTGCATGCGGGGGCTATAGCAGGAGTTGGCCGAGATTCGAGCCGTGTACGCCCAGCCTGGGTACTTTGTAGCCATTTAAAGGAGAACTATGAGGTGAGTGCTTTTCACTCACCTCATAGTTCTAGCCAACCTGTGACAATGAGACTGTCACAGGTCGGCTCAGTAGATTGGGAGGTGAGCGAACAGTTACCGGCGTTCGCTCACCTCTCGATCCTGTCACGGCTCTTTGCAGTGACAGGGGAGGAGCTGGATTCCCCCCTCCACGCTCCGATCCGCCAGCGCTGACTGGCGGAACGGACGGGGGAGGGAGCGGGTACAGCTGGCTCTGCCTCTAGATAGGCAGAGCCAGCTGTCAGTCACGCAGCTGGGCGGATCCCGGCACAATTGTCGGGATCCGCTTCAGCTGCGGCGTCTCAGCTCGCGGTATACTGAGCCTAGGGTGACGGGAGGACGCTAGTTTGTGTCCTCCTGTTACCCTAAGGAGAACTATGGGGAAAAGACTTAAGCCCATAGTTCTCCTTTAAAAGTAAACTGAAAAAATGAAAAGCAAAAGCTTTATATTATAAAGTACAACTTCAGAAACCTTTTTTGTTGTTGTTTAGGAGGGAGCAAAGTAGTGTTAGAACCATTGTCAGGTCATTGCTGTCTATGGCCCGTGTAGGTTAGATTGCCCCACACTTTCTGTGTGGTCGCAGGATAGAAATCTCCCTGATGGGGCAGAGACAGGAATAAACACCTGACCAAGCTTCTTAAAACTCATTCACACATGTGTGTTGCGGCAAAGATTGCTAAGTGCCTTGCCACAAAGCACGACAATGCACCTGCTCCATTGGACTCTCTGGCCCATGGAGTCCAGCATTGTCTTCCTTCCATTCACAGCTCTCCTTGCTCTGCTCTGCTTCCGTGCCACCATCTTCAAACTTCTGTTCCTGGGGTGACTCTTTCTTCCTGATCTTTACAAACATGCGTGCCGTGGGATCTCACCGGCCACAGGTCTCTGCCAGGTCTCAAATACGTCAAATGCGCCAAATCACATCATACCTTTTCCCTCTTTAAAGCACAGCCTCCTGGGATGTGTGATGTTAACATTCTAGGAAGGAATTGGTGGCCAATCCTTACTTCATCCTCGCCTAGGAGAGAAATACGGAAGTAGTGGACTGTGCCAAAAGGTAGTTACTTTGCCTAAACAAATAAAATTTTAGCCATTTCCTAATTATTTGGCCAAAATTCCATCCCTGGGTGGCCATGCTGGCTTCACCTGGCTCAACAAAAGTCAACTTTTCAATTGGCATTTGTCAAAGGAACTGCCAGGAAAATTGTCAGCCAAACAGTGACAGCAACCAGTTTGATGCAGCCACTGTTCAGGTAACAGGACAACCGCAGGGCTGAATGTTCTTAAAGGATAACTATGGGGTAAGTGTTTTTCCCCATAGTTCTCCTCAGGGTCACGGGAGGACATTAACTAGCATCCTCCCGTGACCCAAAGCTCAGTATACCGCGAGCTACAGTTTGCGATATACTGAGACCACCGCAGCCAGGGCGGATCTCGACATTACTGTCGAGATCCACCCAGCTGCGTGATTGACAGCTGGCTCTGCCTATCTAGAGGCAGAGCCAGCTGTACCCTCCCCCGTTCGTTCCTCCAGTCAGCGCTGGAGGATCGGAGCGGTGAGGGGGGAATCCCTGCAGGGAGCCGTGAGTGACAGTCACCGCTCTCTGCAGGGACAGGATCGAGAAGTGAGCGAGCGACGGTATGTGTTCGCTCACTTCCCGAATCTATTGAGCCGACGTGTGACAGTTTCATTGTCACACGTCGGCTCGAACTATGAAGATGAGTGAAAATCACTCACCTCATAGTTCTCCTTTAAGGTGTATGGCCAGCTTAACATACCAAAAAAAAATCTATTGTGTAAAAGGGATAAAATCACTTCCAATGGATGCTGCTCCTTGATGTTTAAAAGTCTCAGCTTCCCTGAGTACTGGCCCTGATATCCTGTTTTAGGGTGGCTCTTTCCCTTGCAGGGTCCAATGGAGCCACCCTTGTGTGTGCTAGTAAGCTGTAGGTGTCTGCACAAACACACAGGCACAGCAAGGCAAACCATTCCCCTGCTCCTCACTCCTCCCCTCCTTCCTCACTTCTCCAAGCTAGTAGATGGAGGACTGCAGGAGACTGCTCTGTCCCTTGTAATCTTGTACTGGACAGGAAGTTCGGGGAAGCCAAGCTGAGAGAGTTGGAGCTGTTCAGAAATATGATGACTGTAAGCGCTTGGGCAAAAAATGTAAAGAAATACTTTGCTGGGCGATGTGAACATTTTTGATCTGGATTCAATATTGAAAATAAGTTTGAGAGTTTAATAATACTTTGGCTGATGATCTACTATCTGAACTTGGAGAATTCTAAGAGGGGATTAGATCCATGTACAGCTAATGCAGAAAACCCCCTTAATTCAGGGATCTGGTTCTGCTCCTTTTTATATCTCCGAGCGCTCACGGCCCCCCCGAGGAATGTCACCGTATACCGCTCTGTAAGTTTATATGCTCTTGCGTCAGGAAGCCTTGAAGACATTACAATGTAATTGTTCCCTATCTTCTTTAGCTATGCATATTACATCTTATGACTCTATTAATGAAAAAACAAAAACATTTCCCGAACATTTTTGAGGTCGTTCCAAATCCAGATAATAAAGGGGCTCTTTATATAAGGGCTGATTAATTGTCTGGAACACACAGTCAATTTATTAATCATGCCTGGCTTGCTTCCCCCGATGGAATTTGCGGTTACCAATAACCGACCCCCTTGGAACGCGCAGCCAGAAAGATGAAGTCTATCAAAGTGTTTTATTTCAACCTGATGTTCGGCGTATAAAAAAGAAAAAAGTACATTTCAACCCCCTCGCCACCCCGCCTCCCCGCCGAAAAAATAAATATTTCCTCTGACGCACGACAAAACAAGCCCTATAGGATTCCCGCGGCTTGTTTTGCAGGCACATGTCGAGGAACGCAGAAGGCTCCGTGGACTGGACTGCATCTGTCACCAGGACACCAGATAATGCCTTTAAATTCCAAACTCGTTTCCAGGAGAAGCTTAAAAT
>NW_017306920.1:279987-292267 GCF_000935625.1 Nanorana parkeri | reverse complement strand
TACCAGTAGCTCTCAAAGCTGATGCTGGTAGATCAGGAAGGGTGTGAATGGCGGCCCCTTTATTCCATTTTGGTATATTTATTTCGCTGTGCACACATGATTACCTATTAGCCTGAGTCTGCTGAGCCAACCTCCCTGATACCTTTCTGGTGGATACTGGTGGTTGAAGTGCTATGTACAGGGCTTGAAAAATCCACTCCTCTGCTCGTCTGTACACTGCCGGCCGGGAGCTTTACATTCAGAGACGCTCGATCGCTGGTATTAGCAGCTGTCACTGCCGGTCCCGAGATTCGCTGTGCCCGATGCGGCCGGGACCGGCACGGCTCTGTGATAGGAGATCGAAGGGAGTTCAGTACACGAACTCCCTTTGATCTCCTCTCAGTCCCCGAATGCAGGAAGTGATGTATATTACATCACTTCCTGCATTCAGTGTCACTCTCCAGCTACAGAAACTGATGAAGCAGGTCTCTGCTTCATCAGCTTCTCTGGGGGTCCCTAGGTGACATTAGGGGTCTTGGAGACCTCTGATGTCTCCATAAAGAGGACCTGTCATGTAAATTGGCTATCACATATGGGGGTTCTTAGCCCCCCGTGTAATAGCAATGAAGTTGTTTGTAAAAAAAAAAAGTAATACAAAAATTAAAGAATCATACAAAAAAAAAAGAAGCAAAAAAAACTTAAAAAAAAAAAAAAAAATTTAGATCCCCGCCCCCCACATACACACACATATATGCGTCGGGTGCGCCTACGCACGAAAACGATGATTGCGCCTATTGTGAGTCTCTATGGTGGGCTCTGCATGGATTCAGGTGGGCTGGTCACACCCTTGCACACCTCTTACCTGTCAGCCCTAATCCGCTGTCATCCTTCTCCACTGCCGGGCCCCCGCCTCCTCCTCGGTCGCCCATGGGCCTTGCCTCCTCCTCCTCCACCACAGCCGGGCCTGGCCTCTTCCTCCACCTCCACCGCTGCCAGACCCCACCTCCTCCTTCGCTGCCAGGCCCCGGCCTCCTCCATCACCGCTGCTGGGTGTCACTGACTCAGCAGCAGCTGTGAGGAGGAACGTGCCCCTGCACAGATCAATGACAGGTTGTCAGTGATCTGAACAGCAGCGCGTTCCTCCTTACACCCGCCAGTGACAGCCAGCAGCCTGAGATGCCATAGCGACCCAGGCGGCCTGCACAGCAACAGGGGGACCCCTTTGTTCCTTGTCCTGGCCAGGCCCCATAGCGGCCAACTGGGTTGCTATTGCGATAGTTCCGCCACTGATTAGATATAAAAACATTTAATATTCATTTTGACTGACTGATGACTATTTAGCTTGACGAGCTGCAGAATTGCCATCTGTGGAGTTACAGAATTGTCAGCCGTAGTCGCCACTGATATATGTCACTGCGTAGAGAAACTTTGTATCCACCTACAGCGGCTCCACCAGGATGCGAGCAGTGGGCGTGCTATTAGGAGGAGCTATGCAAATAGCAAAATGCCTTAAAGGAGAACTATGGGGTCACTGTTTTCCCCCATAGTTCTCCTTAGGGCAGACATCCCAACCTGCAAAACCTTATTTCAGGGAGGTGCCCGTTTTTTTTACAGTGGCTGTCGTCAGAATATAAAATAAATAATAATGATAATACACACACACATACCTCCCCTCTGTGATAGCAATAAAGTTAAGTGAAAAAAAAAAATAGTACAAAAATTTAAAGTTTCCCCCCCAATTTTTTTGAAAGTTACACAAAAAAGAATTTAAAAAAACAATTTTGGACTGATTACTGATGGACGCCATGATGACTTTCCCTCAGGGGCAGGTCCATGACTTACAGCATCATTCAATCTGGAAGACTAAGGACATCTAGTGGTGTAAAAGGGTTACTGCAGAGGCAGGGGGCAGAACCGGAGAGGAGGAAAGTATTGCGGCCAGAGCTCCTTCTTTATTTTTTTGGTTTGAACTCCTAATCGGGAACTATTTTAGAAACAAAAATGCCCAATTTAAACCTTTTTACAAGCAAAAGCATCAAGAGACCTGCAGATGATCACATAGTTCCAAGCAGAAATCCACCTCTAAAGTTCCATTTCCCATGCTGCCTGGCCATAGCGCTGAACTCATACCATAAAAATAATGAATATGGTCTGCAGTGTGTTTCAGATGGATACTGAACATTGTCATAAACATAAGCACATTGATGCGGGTCATAAAAGAATAAAACTAAGTGGTGTGCAATTGCTGCGTGACCTCGTAGTAGTACTCAGGCCCCTCACTTGGCCCGAGTTTAATTCCATTTCTCAGAAACACTTGTTCTCCCTTTTAATGAGAACTTTATTCTCCATGTGATGTGCAGAGCACGACTCCAAACATAAAACATATTGAAATAAAACGTTCTCACAATAACATCTCATAACGGCGAACCCTCCCGGATCCGGATGCAGTTAAGGAGGACTTTTTGGGGGGACTTTAAAAGGAATCACAAAGGGATTAATCCGCTCTGCTGAACAGGAACATAATGGAACTTCGTATGATGAGTCCAGATAGCGTTACCCGTGACCGAGGTCTATTGAAGGTTGGTTTGGTGGATGTATAAGGGCCCAAGTGTTACAACACACTAAAATGCATATGTGGTAGTTCCCCGAATACAAAAAAAGATGTCTATTCCCATTTTGTTTGCATTGGGAGGCCCATAGAAGTCAATGGCAAGGCATCAAAATGCATATAGTGTGAGTTTTAATGCGTAGGCAACCGGTATTAATAAGCCTTAGTCAGTGGCTGTCAGGGCCATCTCTATAATGAGGCAGCCTTAGGTTAACTCAGGCGGCATCTCATTGGGTCACGAGGGGGGGGGCTAGTGCGTCTGCTGCCCCCTTTCCGGCTAGAGCGTCCCAGGTTGCAAGAGGTCTGAGCAATCTGAGATGCTCTGGCCGGCACCCCACCCAGCTAACTGACATCACTGATTGCTAGGAGCTAAGTGGGATGGTCTGATTGGCTTCCTGCCCAGCTCCTGGCAACCAGTGACCTCAGAGAAGTGGGTTGGACACCAGATAGAAGTACAATGCACCCCCCCCCCTTCCCCAGGTGCCCCCAGCATCCCCCCTGGCCTCAGGTGTTGAGGGACATAAGCATGCCCTTGATTAACACATTATGGCAGGCTGCCATTGAAAAAATGGTATTTGTGCATTCCTAGATGGGATGGTATTATTCTGCATATGTATAAATATATATCCCAATGCATAATGTGTATAATGTATTGTAGTGAATCATCCTTTGAACCAAATGTACTGGATGTATGGGGTGGTGATATAATGGAGGGGGGTGCCAAATTTTGTTCTGCCCCGGGCGCCCATAACTCTGGTTACGCCACTGGGCAAGCAGACATTGGAATGGGTTGCCCAAGGCACCACAATGATTCAAACATTATACCTATTGCATTCTCGGTACTGCAATACACTGGTAGTGCATTATCATGCATTTCTGTGCTCTGCAACGCAGGTGCGCTGTGGAGGTGCATTAGAATTTCCATTCAAAGTGCAACAGCATGAATGCGTCTTTACTAAGCAAACACTGCAGCTGTTCTAAAATTAGCAAAACTCTCTCTACCTTAGGATAATATGAAGCCTGTGTGGATGACCTTTGGTTTGATAAAGCACAGTGTATCATACAGAATTATTACTTTTCTTTTTTAAATAGAAAAATTGCTTTTTGCCTTTGTGGCATCTCTTGCAGCCTCTTTGCTGCCATTTAATTTCTATAGAGTATGTACTTCAGCAATGGCTGCTAGGTATTTTTCAAGGCGGTTCTCCTGATAAGAGTGAACCATGCCTGTGTGATGTGTGTTGTAGTCTCTATTGGAAGGCAATGTGACAGGGTGACAACGCAGGAGCAAATTGGGTGACAGGGTGTTGTCACCCTAGAGCAGTTACTGTTGATAGCAATAAAGTTTAGTGGAAAAAAAATAGGAAAAAAAATTAACGTTTCCCCCCCCAAAAAATGTAAAGTTACACATAAAAAAGAATAAAAAAACAAACTTTTTTTTTTTTAAAGTCCCCACCCATACATACACGCATTCCTATCATGCATCGGGGGCACAACGATTGCACCCATTACGCCGCACATGTTACATATCGCCGCGAACGTCGGAATGAGAGCAATAATTCTAGGCCCATCAATCACTGATAACACTAAACTGATGAGCGGTAAAAGCTTTTAAAGCGTCGCCTATGGCCAATTTTGGGTATGCTAGTTTTCTGCGATTTCGCGGGTACGCGCAATTTTAAAGCTTGACATGTTTGGTGTCTATTTACCCGACATGATCCGTGTTTTATATTTTACCAAAAAACTGGGTAATAATAAATGTTTCCTAACATAATGTTAAAAAAACTTTTTTTCCCAAAATTTTCACTAATTTTTCCTAATTATAGTAAAAAATAAAACCCCAGTGGTGATTAAATACCACCATAAGAAAGCTCTACCTGTCCCCAAACAATGGTATAAAATTAATTTCAGTATAGCGTTGTATGACGGAATAAATGTCAGTCAAAGTACCGCAGCGCTGAATACTGAAAAATGGCCGGGACCGGAAGGGGATCTAAACACCTGGTCAGCAAGTGGTTAAAGCACTGCACAAAATGTTGGCACTATATAAATCCTGTACAATACTACTACTACTAATAATAATAATAATTAGGGATGCACTGTTACTAGTATTGGTGCCGATACCGAGTATTTGGGCAGAGTGCTCGTACTCGCCCAAAAGCTCCCAATGCCTATCCCGCTACCGGGACTTCCGGGAAGCCGGTTCCAAGCTCCTTCGTCACCAGGGAGCATAGAGCCGGCTTCCCAGCCAATCAGGAAGCCGGGAGTTGGGTAATGACTCGCCGGCCAGCTTCCTGATTGGTTGGAAAGCTGGCCAATCAGGAAGCCGGGGCAGTGAGTCATTACCCGCCCCCCCCACTCCCCAACTTCCTGATTGGCCAGAAAGCTGGCTCCAACCTTCCTCGTCACCTGGTGACGAGGAAGCGCGGAGACGGCATCCCGGCTATTCGGGCAGACGGGTGGCGAGTCATTACACGTTGCACGGCTTCCCGGCTAATCAGGAAGTCCTTAATGGGACTTCCGGTATCGGTATCTGGTAACAGTGAGTACCGGAATAAAAAACCGGTAATGGTACTGGATACCGAAAAACCAGTATCGGAGCATCCCTAATAATAATAAAAATGTATCAGTTTTCCTTTCATTGTAATAGCTGTGATGATAATAATAATAATAATGTCATATTGTAACCATATTTTATTTATTAGATTTTTTTTATGACAAACAAGTATAACATAGATACAAAAACCTAAAACATTCCAAGATAAAGTACCCACATCCAAAGAACAAAACAGAATTTAAAAAAAACAATTGAATTCCCCAATGCTAAAACACTGCATAGTGTATTTCAAACTTTACATATTCCAACCTAACCTATCCCACTGGTTCCAAGAAAACAAAAAACAAAAAGAGGAGGAGGATAAAAACCCAGGCCATAAAATATTCCAATGTTCCTGAGCTTGCAACATCTATTACATTCTCACCAATTCGGCACCAAGTCAAGTGTCTGAAGTCATTCCACCCAAATCGTTTCAAAGGAATAGTTTATAACTTCATCCAAAATCTTGTTTGCATTCGTTATGTCTGTAATTCGGATACATCCGAATGTCCGAATTTACGAAAATTCGTCCGAATTTCGATTCGGAACGAAACGAATCGCACATGTCTAGATGGAGGACTCTGTTGCACTTTTTCCATATGACCATAGAAAATCTGCAGATAATCTAGAGGTGTATGGCCAGTATAAGAGTAACAAGCTGCTGTAGGAATACCCGCACTTAACAGCACATATGTAATGACATGTCACCGCCATTTGGTGCAGCAGTAGAGTGAGCCCTGGGTGATGTGATGAGCCTGTCCCTAGGGTGGTATCAATGACAGACCCAATGAAGGAAGGGTGATTGACGCTGGCTATCATTCAACCTGGAAGACCATTGACATCAAGTGGCGAAAAGGAATTACATGCCAGGACAGCTCCGGAATGGAGTCAGGTGTTACATTTTTTACTTTTACATTCTACTGATCCTATTTACTTTGCTGTAGCTGGAGTGCTCCCTTAAGCAGTATCCCACTTTTCCTGTAAACCTCCATTCACTAGGTGGCCCATTGGTGACCTCCTCGCCTTGTCCCAGAGCCAGCAAAGGCCCGGCGGGCTTAGTTTAAACTGGGATTAAGGGGATGTGCGGGGCTCCAGCACTGTAGATAAAGAACGGCTTTCCATTATTGTTTTGTTAAGATGTTACAACACAAGTTGAATCCTAATCTTGGTGCGATGGGAACCCTCGTAGTATGTAACAACAAGTCTGGGATTATTTCTGTAATTTATAGCAGGTGCAGTGCTGTGTGTCTGCCATGACCAAGGTCACTGGCTCTTGATGTCATTTCCTTAAAAAAAAAACATTTGTAACAGAAAATAGAAGCTCCAGTTCAGAGTGCAACATTCGTATCTAGGTGGAAGGAATGTCCCAAGTAGAAGGTTGTCATAATGTAGGAACTCGGTCACGGGGTGATTTTATTTCCACTTTAATAAAGTAATCCGTCGCATTCCAGAGCTATGGGCGTTGCATTGTTTTCCCCGCTCCCTCCTGGGTAAAGGATGAATGCACATTACAATGGGAGAACATTAACACCACTAGACCCATAGGGATGGGAATGATGACATCATAGTAGACTTGTAATGTGTGAATGGATTGTGGCTTAAAGGGATAGTGGCCTTGCATATTTTCTTTTTTTTATTGTGGTCAGGACCCAAAAATATTTTTTCTTTAGTTGGCTAAACATAAAAGATCTTAATATTAATATCTTGTATTTTATTTTTACTGCAACATTTACATTTGTTATATCCATTCATATCTGCTTATGTGAGCTCAATAACTCAAGATGATATTTAGGCCGCACATAACATGCATTGCTGCATTGTGGTGCCATTCATTTTCAATGGCACCACCAACGCACGCACGCAAGGGAACACACCTGCGTTGTAGC
The DNA here is from genome assembly GCF_000935625.1 of Nanorana parkeri. Taxonomy (NCBI): domain Eukaryota; kingdom Metazoa; phylum Chordata; class Amphibia; order Anura; family Dicroglossidae; genus Nanorana; species Nanorana parkeri. The sequence continues at coordinate 285,201 of NW_017306920.1, read as the reverse complement.
ACATTGCAATGCATGACAATGCACGGTAGTGTGCGGCATTAGAAAAACAGTTTTAGGTAGGGATGCACCGAAACCGGTTTTTCGGTATCGAGTACGAGTACCGATATTTTGCTTTCGGTACTCGCCAATAAGGATGGGCTCGGGCGTGTTCGCAGCTTCACGTGCCGAGCCCGCCAGGAAGCAATCACAGGCACTGATACATTTTCCAATCTCTGCAGCTGCGGACCGGGAAAATGTCTCAGTACCTGTGATTGGCGATGCGCGCTGTCAGTTTCCTGGCGGGCTCGAAACGTGGAGCTGCGAACACGCCCAAGCCCATCCTTACTCGCCAATACTGAGTACCGATACCGGAGCTTCTGCAGACATGGAGCTGGCTTCTCGGGCAATCAGGAATCCGGACGGCGGGTAATGACATGCCGCCTGGCTTCCTGACTGCCCGGGAAGCCGGCTCCATGTTGTTTGTGATTAGACTGTTCGGCTAGCTCGATGCTGACTAGCTGGGAAGCCGGCTTTCCAGCCAATCAGCATGGAGCTGGCTTCCTGGCCAATCAGGAAGCTGGGAGGCAGGTCATTACCCGAAGAAGATTTCCTCTGACCAGAAGTTCCTGTATCGGGGAAGGTATCGGAGCATCGGAAAGCCGGCTCCATGTTACCTCGCCACCAGGTGCACTCTCTGTTTAGAAAATCCACAGTGCTCTGGGAATCCTTTCTCATGGGTGCGCCCTATATCAAATGCCTATCTTTAACATAAAAAAGGGGCAAACTTATTGGTCCATTTGGTCTTTTTTTGCTGCCACTCTTTTGTAAAAAAAAAAAAGATTTTATATGCATAGTAAAAGAGAAAAACAAGACAAACCTAAAACTTGACCGCCAGATCAATATCATTTTAATTTGTTCCTAACATCGGCAGCAGTGGGCCCCTGTAAACAGACTCCCGGCAGCTATAACCACTGGTGTATGTTTACTTGTGTAATGCCGACTGTCGGCTTTACGCTGGAAGCGATTCTAGCTGCTGTAATGCTGCCTGATTGCTTACAGGGGCTGGTAAACATGTTCCCCCACCACATGACACCCCCCTCCCCCCGGCTTGCTTCCCAGGCTCCACTGTCCTTCCTGCGGATTCAGGATCGGCAAGTAGAGGGTAAAGAGACAAGCAAACATCCATATGCTGATCTCCTCCCCACTGAGTGAAACCGGAAGTGACGATTTCATCACTTCCGGTTTCTGAGCCGTCATTCACCAGCTAGAACAGCCTGGAGAGGAAGGTGATGGAGCGCGATCTTTGCTTGATCAGCTTCAGCAGGCTGCAAGGTTGGCATTAGGAGTCTAATAGATCCCTAATGTCTCTTTAAAGACCACTTGTCATCACTAAAGTGTTATCACATTTTAGGCTTGTACATAAACAACAATTGCACCACATGTCAGGTATCGCCACATACGCCAGAGTGAGAGCAACAATTCTAGGACCAATATTCATGGTTAACTCTAAATTGATGACCTGTACTGGCTTTTAAAGTGTCAACTATAGACAATTTGGGGCGTTCTGTTTTTTGCCGTTCAATGGGCACACTCAATTTTTAAGGTTGGCATGTTGGGTATCTCTTTACTTATCACAACCTCATCTTTTATAATTTACATAAAATGGGTGTTATATTGTGTTTTTGTGCACTAAAATTAACCTAAGTGTATTTTTTACTAAAATTTGGGGTCTGATAAACAGTTGCGCTAATATCATGTGACATAAAAATGTGCAACTGCCGCCATTTTATTCTACAGCAGTAGTACATAATATATAATTATATAATTTCTTAAACAAAATTGGAGTTACCATTTAAGAAATTGAATTTAATTGAACTGATGCCATCATATCGGCCTAGCTAAACTCGCTGGACTGGAGCTCAAGGATTGCTAATTAATGAATAAAGGTAGAACTTTTCATTTATTGTATATTGTGATGCACATCATGTGGTGTCAGACATGTATTGATGCAGACTTGCAACTTTGTTGCCAAGTTCACTTTAAAGAATCAGTTCTTCTAAATTTAGAGGAGTGGGGACAACCTAAAGTAGCAAGCAACATTCAAAATAAGGTGGGCAGTTGCAAATCCATGTACTCTGCTAGGGAGATTTTAATACCCCAGTCCCATAACTAACCAGATTATGACTTTTGGGTGGTCCGGCTCTCTAAAGAAGTTTCTGTCTATATCCTCAATCTTAAAATGTGTGTGTGCACAGATGTGTTGTTAACAATTCATCAATAGAGAATTGTTTGCACTTCAGCATTCATCATTTAAAAGGGCCAATCGACCCAAAAGGAATCATTTCGCTGATGGATGGAGTCTGGGGTAGGATGAGTCAGCCCCTGGATTTTTTTATGTGTTGAACGCTCCAATGGTGAAATCTCCCTACTAGAATTCCAAACTTGAGTTTGTGTCTACGTGGGCACCGCCATGGGCACTGCATATTTGGAGACTCAGAAACTCAGCATAGAGATCTTATCTACTGAATACCAAAGAGGCCTCACAAACTGACTGGTGGTTTAACTCTACAGCATCTACCAAACAACGATCATTAGTTTTAAATGGACTGACCCTTTAAAGCAGGGTTCATCAAACTTTTAAAACAAAGGGCCAATTCACTGTCCTTAAGACTTTATGTGGACTAGACTGTGAAAGTAGAAGGTGCCTTATTTAAGTCAGTGCGGAAAATTCTGCCTCATCAATGGTTTTCAGTGGGAGGAATTGTGCCCCATCATTTGTGTGGAAGAGATCTATTATATGCCATGAATGGTTTTCATTGGGAGAAATTGTGCCCCATCGTTGGTGTCAGTAGGAAGAATTGTTCCCCATCCTTAGTGTCAGTGGGAGTAATTGTCCCCCATACTTGGTGTTAGTGGGAGGAACTGTGCCCCATCATTGGTGTTAGTGGGAGGAACTGTGCCCCATCGTTGGTGTCAGTGGGAGGAGTTGTGCCCTATTGTTGGTGTAAGTAGGAAGAATTGTACCATATCATTTATGTCAGAGGGAAGAATTGTGCCCCGTTGTTGGTGTGAGTGGGACATATTATGCCCCATTATTGGGGTCCGTGGGAGGAATTGTGCCCCATCCTTGGTGTTAGTGGGAGGCAATATGCCCAAGGTCCAGTTAAAAGCAAGCAAAGGACCATTGGCCAACTTTTTAGGGACCACTGCTTTAAAGAAAGCCATAATGAAAGAAATATATAAGCTGCTATTGCTGAGCTCCTGGAAATTCTAGTGACCTGGTTGTCATACTGATATTTGGCTTCAACACTTTCCGAGTCAACGACCCTGCACAAGTATACACCAAAAAAGAACTCTGGATCTTCATTCTTGTTCTGGGTGAGTTAGTCGGAAAATACAGAGGCCAAAAAAATCAGCAAGACAGCAAGCCAAATAGTGTTTTTAGAAGTAGGTCAGAAATAGCAGCCTCCATATTTCCTTTAAAATACATCCTTTACCTCTTCTGTTTTCCAAAAACATGTCCACCTGCCAGCATCTCACACTCCTCGTCCTTCATCATTACTTTATTCTGGATGAACTTTACACAGATATACTAAAGTTCCCAGTTTTATGTCCACTCCCAGAAATCGCGCTAAGTAAATGGAGTGCGACCAGCAGCTGTCCAGAGCTGGAGATTGGAGGAAAGAGAACTCATGGTTGGTTTATTCTGCGTGATGACTCCAAGAAAATAAATCTAATAAAAATACATTCTTGGCAAAGGCTGGCAGCACATAATTCTGGGTCTTAGAAATAATGTGCACGAATATCAAAAATGAAAGATTATAATATACATAAAACAAAACTTTATTGTAGCCACATTGAAGCTTAAAGCTTAACTCCACGCAGATATGAAAGACACAAATTAATGCAGCTCTGTATTCACTATTACACCATTAAATGCGTTTTTATTGCACGCAATGTAAGCAGTGGTGTATTTTAGTTTTGTGCTGTCCTAGGCAAGACTAAACATCCCCCATCTAAATTTGCCTCACCCCTTCCTGTTTTAGACATTTTGCGTAACCTGTCAGTTGCTGAATATATTGAGCATGCTGTATCCAGCTTCCGACAGGTTGCGCTATTAGCAATGCAGAGTACCACCGGCTATAGAGGACTATAAATCCCAGCAATACATTATACAGCAATGCAGAATAATATGAAGCTACATACCCTGTGCTGCTTCGGGGTGGTGGTCTGATATCTCCAGGGCCTCAGGAGGCTGTGCAGGCTGTCAGGAGGGGTGTGTGTGCTCTCAGTTGGACTTTGCAGAGTCACAGGTGGGCTGTGTGGGGTCTCTGGAGGCTGTGCGGGGTCTCAGGTGGGCTGTGCAGGGTCTCAAGTGGGCTGTGCATGCTCTCAGGAGGCTGCGCGGGGTCTCAGGAGGGCTGTGCAGGGTCTCAGATGGGCTGTGCAAGCTCTCACGTGGTTAGCTGTGTGGGGTCTCAGGCGTCTGTGTGGGGTCTTAGGTGGGCTGTGCAGGCTCTCAGGTGGGCTGTGCAGGGCCTCAGGAGGCTGTGCAGTTTCTCAGGTGGGCTGTACTGGCTCTCAGGTGGGCTGTGCAGGGTCTTAGGAGGGTTGTGCAGGGTCTCACCAAGGCTATTCAGGGTGTTACAAGGAGTCCAGATGGTCTTGTGGGCGGGTGTAGGTGGCATGGTTCAACAGGAAGGTGAAGATGGTCCCCAAATGCCCAGTATTGGTACCAATACCAATATCAGTGCCAATATTGTTAATGGCAGGTGAGGCTCTGCCTCATTGGTTTGGGGGCAGTGATTTTTGCTTTGCAGTAGATACGCATCTGAGTGTAAGCATCTGAATTTGACTTGGTATCAACCTCTTGCAGTCTACTGTACAGCAGAGCTCTGGCTGGGAGAGGGCAGTCATACTAAGGGTGCTCAGGCAACAGCAAAAACAGATATACAGTAAGGCAGGCACAACATGAGCCAACCAAACCAAAAATATCACTGGAATTGAGATTCAGCTGTGGACATCTGAATTCTGGAACCAGTCTGACTGGCAAGCCATTATAGTCTATAGAGGTGACAACTGCACCCAGTCAGCTCAGAATAAAGAAAAGGGGCACAAACTCAATACCCTGTGGGGCTGCCAGCTGCTTAAATCCGCCATGTGATCTGAACTCTGTGTTTCTCTTTACCCAACGTGGGGGGGCGGGGGGGGGGGAGAGGGCGGGCTTTGAACGGA
>NW_017306920.1:271865-279939 GCF_000935625.1 Nanorana parkeri | reverse complement strand
TACCCAACGTGGGGGGGCGGGGGGGGGGTGAGGGTGGACTTTAAATGAACTTTAGACATCATTCCAGCACCAACTACTGGCATCCACAGTGGAAATCACTGACTATAAAAGGGCCTGAAAATTGACAGTTTATTGACCTATGCACAATGTTTGGTTGTGGTTTTTGCAAAACATTGGCTGCACTGGGCACACACGTATCACTCAATAGTATCTGTGCCAGCTACCACTTCAGCGGAATAGGTGGTCCGCCATTCATTGTCTCCACTACATTCATTTTCTGTTTATTTAGGTTTCCAGCAATCCGTTTTTGGATGGAATGCACCGTCAATCATTCGAGTCTGTGTTTGATCTGCCTTGGAGTGGAATAAAAGACTCAAGAGCTTTGTTTGACCCGGATTAATAAACCAGTGGAAGGGGAAATTAGACATCTCAAAGTATAAACTGTTTCTTTGTGTTTCAAATAGCATTGGCAAGGGGAACGCAACAAACATTGCCAGAAGGGAGGGAGCATGTCAGCACTCTTTTGTAGGTAAAGTGAATTCCATTGGGTGTGTCAGTGGCAGCAACCAGCTTGGCATGATTGTGCCCTCTGTCTCTCTCTACCCACACATGAAGGCTTTTGACTGTTCCATTATGAACAATCACAATCTCGGTTTGCCACATCTAGCAAATGGGCTTGGAAATTTGCTGGCTGATAGGCAGTGCCTGGTCAGATTTCAAATTAGGTAGTTATAAACAATGAAAGAACAAGCAGGAATACAGTTTTTAAGTCCTCACTGACCTCTGTAGTTGCATGCATTGTACAGCAATTCATTCTCAAATCTTTTAAGTCATTCTCTCAGGCAACTCATCATTTTGAATGAGTTTCCAATGCACCACAATGCAGAAAAAAACACTTAGGAACCTGTTTGGTACCCATCAGTGCGTTGAGGTGTGCTCATGCATCAATGTTGTTTGCTTTTCAAATTAGATGGTGCCACAACCCACTGCAATTTACCACATGTTACTACGAAGCATACCACATGTTACTACGAGGCATTGGTTTGAAGCCAACCTTAAAATGTATCTGTACTCAAAAAAGTGCTATATTGCAGCTTATCAGTCCTTAGATGTGGTGTCTGCATTCATTTTCTTCTTTTTCAGGCTTCTTCTCCTTCATTTTCCCCTTTTAAGTGCATTACCAGCTGCAGAATTCCCCTCTCCTCCTCTTCTCTCTTACCTCCCCTCTTCTTCTCTCTTCCCTCCTCTCTGCTTTTCTTCCATCGTTACCTCTTCTCTTTTTCTCTCTTCCTTCCTCTCCTCTTCTTCTCTCTTCCCTCCTCTCCTCTTTTCTTTTATCTCCTCTTTTCTATCTATTCTCTTTTTTCTTCCCTCCTTTCCTCTTCTCTTCTTCCGCTCTTTCTTTCTTCCCTCCTCTCTGCTTTTCCCACATTGTATCCTCTCCTCCTTTCTTCCCTCCTCTCCTATTATTCTCTTCCCTCCTCTCCTCTTTTTCTCTCTTCCCTCCTATCATTTTCTTTCTTCCCTCCTCTCCTCTTTTCTTCTATCCTATTCTCTTCTTCTCTCTTCCCTCCTTTCCTCTTCTCTTCTTCCCTCTTCCCTTCTTCTCTCTTCCCCCCTCTCTGCTTTTCCCACATTGTATCCTCTCTTCTCCTTTCTTCCCTCCTCTCCTCTTTTGTTCTATACTATGCCCACCTCTTCATTTTCTTCCTTCCTCTACTCTTCTTTTCTTCTGTCTTTGCTGATATTTTCTTCTATCCTATTCTCTCCTCCTTCTTTTTCGCTCTTCCCTCCTCTCCTCTTCTCTTCTTCGCTCTTCCCTCCTCTCATCTTCTACTTTCTTCTCTCATCCCTCCTCTCCTCTTTTCTTCTTTCCTCCCTCCTCTTCCTCTCTTCTTTCCTCCCTCCTCTCTTCTTCTTCTCTTCTTTGCTTTTCCCTCCTCTCCTCCTTTCTTCCCTCCTCTCCCCTTCTCTTCTCCTTTCTTCCATCCTCTCCTCCTCTTCGCTCTTCCATCCTCTCCTTTTTTCCTTTCTTCTATCTTCCCTCCTCTCCCCTTCTCTTCTTCTTTCTTCCTTCCTCTCCTATTCTCTTCTTCGCTCCTTCCTTCTCTCCTCTTCTCTTCTTCTTTCTTCCATCCTCTCCTTTTCTCCTTTCCTTCTCTTCCCTCCTCTCTTCTCCTTTCTTCCCTCCTCTCCTCCTTTTTTCCTTTGCTCTTCCCTCCTCTCTTCTTCTCTTCTCCTTTCTTCCATCCTCTCCTCCTTTCGTCCCTCCTCTCCTTCTATTCTTTGATCTTCCCTCCTCTCCTCTTCTGTGCTTTACTCTTCCCTCCTCTCTTCTTCTCTTCTTTGCTCTTCCCTCCTCTTTGCTCTTCCCTCTTCTCTTCTTCGCTCTTTCCTCTTCTCCTCTTTCCTCTTCTCTTCTTCTTCACTCTGTCCTCCTCTTCTCCTGTCTTCCATCCTCTCCTCTTCTCTGCTTTGCTCTTCCCTCCTCTCTTCACCTTTCTTCACTCCTCTTCTCTTCTCTTTTTTTTCCCACTCTCCTCTTCTTTGCTCTTCCCTCCTTTTTCTTATTTCTTCCCTCCTATCTTCTTCACTTTTCCCTCTTCTCTACTTCTTATACCCTCTCCTCTTCTCCTGGCTTCCCTCCTCTCCTTTTCTCTTCCTTACTCTCGTTTCTCTTCCTTACTCTCCTTTTCTCTTCCTTACTCTCCTCTCCTTTTCTCTTCCTCTCTTCTCTTCTCATCTCCTCCTCTTAGAGGCTGGATAATATACAGTATTCTTTCTTTATATAAATTAAATCTAAATAACATGACAAAAAAACAGCTCAATTTCCTCCAAAATAAAAAAGTGCTGGATGCCCTCAATAGGTAAAGAATATTAAATCTCCTTTTACGAAGGTGAAGGGGGCACACCTGACTGTTCTTTGTCCCCGGCTCACTTATGCCTTAAAGGGGCCCCACACATAACTTCATAATCATAAAAAAAAAGTCTTAGGTTTGGGTTGTATGGAAACTTCTCCGATACGGTTTACATCCTTATACGAGGCCATTACGTAATGCAAATGTTGAAAACTCTTAAGAATCCCGTACTCCCAGCCAACTCCGCTGAATCTGCAAACTCCATCATTGTAAAGCAGAACAGACAATGTCTGCTGTTTTTACGGGGATGGGAGAGGCGGCAGCAGTAAAACCGCTCGGGTGAGTGACCGCTTTGCAATATATTCACAGCGAGATATTATATTCTTCTTATGACATGCGGCCTGGCACAGCCAAGAGGGACTGAAACATCTTAATGAGTTCTACAAACCACAATTTGTCACAAGCCCGGCCACCACGGAGCTGGTTATCAATGAAATCTTACTGAAGCTGTATTATCGGCAAGAACAAAAATACGTTTTGTCAGGTAGATGTATCAGGGCGACATCACCGAGGCACAATTGGGGACCAGGGACAGAGAGTTGCCACCTTGTAACAGGAAGTAAAAATGTCATTTACAGAAGGATAACCAGGTATTATGTCATTGAACGCTGCAGATTTAAAAAAATTTTAAATGACTTTGGAAATTACATTGCAGCTGTTAAAATTTAAGTTTAATCTGTAAATATTTTGCCTTCACTGGTTCCTCCTTTCCCTGTTATGTACCTTAGTAGAGGCCAAGCTGATGAGTGGGCATCTCTTTCACTTCTCATCTAACACCCTTGGAAGTGGTGACAGGGACTGCAAGGATGCAGAGTGGCATGTCTGCTGGCTTAACTGGATCTGAGCAGCAGTCGGATGCATAGACTGGATGACTGTATGCCAGCGGGTAAGAACCCAACACCGGAACACCAGGGTATTAGATCAGGAGACAGGAATGTAGCCGGGATACAAGCCAAGGTTGGTAACAGCCGGGCAGCAGGGTGCCAAATCAGGAGACAGCACCTGAGACAAAGATGCAAGCCAAGGTTGGTAACAGCCGGGCAGCGGGGTACCAAATCAGGAGATAGCTCCAGAGTCAAGGACACAAGCCAAGGTCAGTAGAAGCTAGGCAGCGGGGTACCAAATCAGGAGATAGCTCCAGAGTCAAGGACACAAGCCAAGGTTGATAACAGCTGGGCAGAGGGGCACCAAATCAGGAGATAGCACAAGGATCAAGGACACAAGTCAAGGTCAGTAGCAGTTGGGCAGAGGGGCACCAAATCAGGAGATAGCACAAGGATCAAGGACACAAGTCAAGGTCAGTAGCAGCTGGGCAGAGGGGCACCAAATCAGGAGAGAGCACCAGAGTCAAGGACACAAGCCAAGGCCAGCAAAAGCTGGGCAGAGTTGTACCAGAGCAGGAGAGAGCACCTCTATACTCCTCTCAACAGCCCTCAGCCCTTATGCAAGCAGTGGGCTGGCTTTTGGGAGGAGTTATGCAAATATCTAAAAGGGTCTTAATTGATGTATGTCAGGCTGTATTTGTATGTAGACCTCCCTGGATAACACCTTCATGTGATGCTGAATCTGCATGATTGAGAAAAAGTAAATCCAATAAATGAAAGGGGCGGAACCAAGCACAGTCAGACTGGGGAGGAAAGCACCAGATGATGCTGGACTTCCTCCATGCAGGAAATGACTTGCTGAAGCTTCTAATGCACATTGTGAGAAGCTCACAGTGTGCAGGGAAATCAGAATAAGCAATTTCAGTCCAGGAGAGGAGGCGGTACAAATGTGCAAGACTGGAGGGAAGGTCAGAATTCAGCTTTAACATGTTACAAGGAATTGGGATACATTTAAACAAACAACAAAGAGAAGTGGAGTATTTTGTACCTTACATAGCGGGTCAACTAGCTATGCATCTTAAAAGCACCACTAGCCCCCTTTCTGCTGAAGCCGAAACTACAAGCAGGGGTATCCAAGGAATGGGTTAAGATATGGCAGTCCAGAGGCCTCTTTCATATTAGGGATTTACTGGATAGGGTCACCAATAAGATAATGCCCTTTGCACAACTCAGAGAGATACATGATCTCCCCCCCCCGGCACTTTTTACCCATATCTACAAATTCGACATTTTGCTCTATCACTTGTAAAAACACGATCGTTCCCCCCACGCACTCCATTTGAGGAACAATGTTTGTCGCCCCACTCCTCCAGGGGTGTGATTTCCTTCCTATATAGCACGCTTAATGAAGATCCTGGGCAGGCAGAAGTAAACCTACCTTATATGCAGAGATGGGAAGATGCTCTGGCAACCACAATCACACCCCAGCAATGGGAACGAATATGGAGGATGGCAGCAAAGTCCTCAATCTGCTCGGTTTACAGAGAAAACCAATATAAAATAATGTACCATTGGTACCATACACCGGACTTTCTCCATACACTTAACCCAAAGCTATCCCCAAATTGCTGGAGATGTGATGGTTCTAGAGGCACCCTGTTCCACATCTTCTGGACATGCCCTAGCATTCAACCCTATTGGGAGGAGGTCAGGCGCATGTTGGAACAGATAGTGGGCCAACCACTCTCGGACCATCCTATACACTACCTCTTGGGACTGCCCTTTCCAGACCTCTCAAAGGCTAATAGGAAATTGATAGCACATATCCTCATGGCTGCCCGCTGTCTCATATCACTGCAATGGACAAGAAAGCTCCCCCCATCTAAACTAGATCTATTCGCCAGAATCAAAGACGTACAGGTAATGGAATACCTGACAGCACGATTAAATGACGCAGTTGAGGCCCATAAAGGGATATGGAGACAGTGGGATGCCTATGAGGTGAGCTTGAGCTGAAGGGTTTGAGAGGAGTAGACGAAGGGGGGACATGGACCCGGATAGAGGGAGATGCGTGGATCAAACCTGGAGACGAACCCTGGTATGGGTTGCTTATGAAGTCCATATAAATTGCTGACCTGGAAGATACTTATTTACCTACATTCACTCTCTTTTCTTCTCTTTTTTCTCTGCTATGTTTTAGCAATTTTATAAAGATGTTTGGTTAATTGTTGAGGCATCATAACTAAAAGGAATGTGCCAGATAGCACGGTTTAGATAAGAACAGCTAGTACGAAATGTTATTTGCTGTATAAGTATGATATACCATAGGGTAGATTGGCAGATGGGAATATCCTACCTTCTACGCTTTACTAGAACAATAAAACAAAGTATGTATAACTGTCTCTAGCTAAATGTCGACTGCGCTGGATACCTCAAATGATGTCGTAAGTTTTATATTTTCTATATGTAACCTTCAAAATAAAAATTGTCAATTTAAAAAAAAAAAGCACCACTAGGGCAAGATTCGAGGAAATTAATATTTATTTCCTATACTATTCAGTTCCATCTAGCGGATATGATGTGGTTTTTCCTGATATTACATTCAACCTGGAAAAAAAATATACTAGTAACATTCATTTTTACCTCCACTGGCACAGAACACTTGTGCATGTCATTTTGCAGGATGAACAGCTCTGTGAATTGTTTACAAATACATCCCATACGCCCCATGACTCAATTTTTCCTGAGAAAAAAACCCCTACAATAACAACAATATAAACACCCCCCCCTTTTAGACGCCCCCCCCCCCCCCCCCCAAAAAAAGGAGGGGGACGGGGCGGGTTGCCTTTTCTTGTGTTTCTCCATTTGTATTTTTTGTATTTTTTTTTTTTAGTCCAAATAACAACTTACATATTACACAGTACTTTTTTTTGCTTTTGCTTCTTTCCTCATTTTTGCTGCATGTTACTATTATTTCATGTTTCACCATGTCATAGTAAGATGCAACAAATAAACTGTCACTTTAAAAGTTATTTGAAAGTTGCAAAGGCCAACAAACTGCATTCATTATTATTTAAACAGCATTTCTGAAAGTAAAAATAATGATTTTGTAATAAAATAAATTAAAATTAAATTAAAATTATTATTATAAAATTGAAATAAATAAATATATACCCGGCCTTTCAGGATAGACTGGCATATGCATCTACACAACTGCAGACTGCAATCACTAGCCGCCATCGATGCCCTGTGTATCTTATAGCATACTGTTGATGTTAGGCTGGGCACACACCTTACAGCCATCGCAAGACTTTTGTCTTGCGATGGTTGTAAGGTACTTAAAAAACCGTACGATCTGCCTATTTTGGACAGGCAGATCGTACTTGCGATGATCGCAAGCCGCTCCCCCCTGAGGGGCGGGCTTTCGATGACCGCAATGCCGAACGGGCAGTGTGCGCTTGCGGCCCGTCCGGTTTTTATCTTACGAACATGCTACACATAACTTTCGAACATGTTCGTAAGTTAAAAGTCGTGCGACCTTACAGTAGTAGAGGTCGCACGGCTTCCACACACTTTACGATAATTGTACGATCGTGGGATTTCCCGCAATTATCGTAAGGTGTGTGGGCACCCTTACTGATATACTGATAAACATGTTGATGTTTATATGTGATCGACATTCTACGGCTTGTAGTGGATACCTTTTTGTTATACTTTTATATGCCAATAAAAATTTATTGAAATTTTTTAATTTTTTTGTTTTATGCATTTGGTAGCCATATTATGTGCATTGACCAAAGTTTTGTTATATAAAATATTTCCAGTGCGCTCTATTTTTCCCATATTTTGTTACATTTCTAAGCCTACAAAGGAAAGCGAGGAATGAGGTTTGCGGCCGACTTTTCTCTGTATATGAGCAAAGTAATGAGCAAAACATTACCGGCAGCTCATTGTAAGCAGTATTGGGAGGATTAATGGCCTGCTACTGTGACGTCTACAGATTGGTAAATGTGGTGGGTTTGGATTTGGGACAGCTCTGAGATCTATTGGCTGAGTAGACAATTTAAACTCAGCTACTGAAATAAAAGTAAGACTTCATAATGACTGGGAATTAGGTATTGACAGATGAGCCAAAGACTGGCAATGCTTCATTAACCGCTTCAGGGCCACAATACATATAAACAGTGCGCTGCTGAAGTGGTTATACCAAGATGATGGCTGCTGGTCTTGGTATCATTTTTTACAGATAGTGCCTGGCTGTCACATACAAGTGTTCAGCAAGCCTATCACTTGTACGGAGCTGGGGAGTGTGTGCCCCCCTCCGCCACCTCT